>NC_056741.1:560565885-560608385 GCF_019279795.1 Protopterus annectens | reverse complement strand
GGGCTGGCAACTTGGCACTATAAAAACCTACTGCCAATCATTAGTGGACCGGAGTTCCGCTGTGGCAACCCCTAACCGGGAAAAGCCGAAAAGACAAACATTTGCTGTCACACATCAGGTTTTTCTCTTAGCTTGTCAGTACATAAAACAATGTATAAACTAATGGTGCATAAAAGTATTGTTTTTATACTATATTTTCAACATTTATATTCCAGTAGCTATGGCCCAGATTCCAAAGGAGTTGCTGTCAGTGGAAGTCTGTCCTGATTCCAAAAGAGTTGGTTTTAGTTTATAAAAAGGCTTACACCAGAGGCCAGATTCCAAAAGACGTACTCTCAGCCTGCTCTCAATGTAAGTGGTCACTTAAGCTGAGAATAAGTCTTTTGGAATCTGGCCCTATGGATTTTCAAGTTTACTTTGGTGTGTGTGTGTGTGTGTGTGTGTGTGTGTGTGTGTGTGTGTGTGCACACACACACACACACACACACACACACACACACACACACACACACACACACACACACACACACACACAAACATACATTAAAAATAATATAATATAGCTGACAGAACAGAGACTTAAGGTAATGAGCTGTTAGTGAGCTGCTTCCTGTAGTCTAAGGTCAGATTCTCTCAGTCTCCATTTGATTGCTGTGCAACTCTGAGCCAGTCACCAGACAGTGCTCCTGGGCTGTGTCTAAATGAGGTCTATGTGCATCAGTGCTGTACCTTAGTTAAAAAAAAAAAAAAAAAAAAAAGATATATATATATTCTATTTATTTTTTACCTGGTTAATAACCAAATAAAAATATAAACAAATACATAAAATATATTTATTTTTATGTACGTGTATATGCATATCATCATTTTCTTTTAGCTGTTCCCGTTAGGGGTCGCCACAGCAGATCATCTGTTTCCATTTCTTCCTGTCCTCTGCATCTTGCTCTGTCACACCAACCACCTGCATGTCCTCTCTCACCACATCCATAAACCTTATCTTAGGCCTTCCTCTTTTCCTGTTACCTGGTAGCTTCATTTTTCCCAATATACTCAGCATCCATCCTCAGCACATGTCCAAACCAATGTAATCTTGCCTCTCTGGCCTTGTCTCCAAACCTTCCAACCTGGGCTGACCCTCTAATATACTTATTCCTAATCCAGTTCACTCTTGTCACACCCAGTGCAAATATTAACATCTTTAACTCTACCACATCCAGCTCTAACTCCTGCCTTTTTGTCAATGCCACTGTCTCCAACCCATATAACATAGCTGGCTTCACTACCCTCTTGTAGATCTTCCCTTTCACTCTTACTGGTACTCGCCTGTCACAAAGCACTCCTGACACTCTTCTCCACTCACTCCATATTGTCTGTACTCTCTTCTTCACCTCTCTTCTACACTCACCATTACTCTGAACTATTGATAGCAAGTATTTAAACTCATCCACCTTCGCCACCTCTACTCCTTGCATCCTCACCATTCCTCTATCCTCCCTCTCATTCACACACATATATTCTGTCTTAGTCCTGCTGACCTTCATTCCTCTTCTCTCTAGAGCATATCTCCATCTCTCCAGGGTCTTCTCCTCTGGTTCCCTACTCTCACTACATATCACAATGTCATCTGCAAACATCATAGTCCACGGGGACTCCTGTCTGATCTCGTCTGTCAACCTGTCTATCACCAATGCAAGTAAGAAAGGGCTCAGAGCTGATCCTTGATGTAATCCCACCTCCACCTTAAACGCCTCCATCACTCCTACCGCAGACCTCACTGCTGTCACACTACCTTCGTACATATCCTGTACCACACTTACATACTTCTCTGACACTCCCAACTTCCTCATACAATACCACAACTCCTCTCTAGGCACCCTGTCATATGCTTTCTCTAAGTCTACAAAAACACAATGCAACTCCTTCTGACCTTCTCTGTACTTCTCCATCAACACTCTCAGAGCAAAATCGCATCTGTAGTGCTCTTTCCTGGCATGAAACCATACTGCTGATCACTAATCATCACGTCCCTTCTTAACCTAACTTCCACTACTCTTTCCCATAACTTCATGCTGTGACTGATCGATTTAATCCCTCTGTAGTTACTACAGCTCTGCACATCACTCTTATTCTTAAAAATCGGTACCAAAACACTTTTTCTCCATTCCTCTGGCATCCTCTCACTTTCCAAGATTTCATTAAACAATCTGGTTAGAAACTCCACTGCCATTTCACCTAAACACCTCCATGCTTCCAGAGGTATGACATCTGGACCAACAGCCTTTCAATTCTTCATCCTCTTCATAGCTATCCTTACTTCCTCCTTGCTAATCCATTGCACTTCATGATTCACTATCTCCACATCATCCAACCTTCTCATCCTCTCATTCTCTTCATTCATCAACCCTTCAAAGTACTCTTTCCATCTGCTCAACACGCTCTCCTCACTTGTGAGTATGTTTCCCTCATTATCCTTTATCACCTTTACCTGCTGCACATCTTTCCTAGCTCGGTCCATCTGTCTAGCCAATTGGTACAGGTCCTTTTCTCCCTCCTTAGTGTTCAACCTTTCATACAGCTCTTCATATGCCTTATCCTTAGCCTTCGCCATCCTCTCTTTGCCATGCACCTCATCTCCTTATACTCCTGTTTACTTTCTTCATCTCTCTGACAATCTCACTTCTTCTTTGCCAACTCTTTTTTTGTATACTCTCCTGTACTTCCTCATTCCACCATCATGTCTCCTTGTCGTCCTTTCTCTGTCCAGATGTCATACCAAGCACCTTTCTAGCTGTCTCCCTTACTAGTTCTGTGGTAGTTACTCAGCTATTTGGTAACTCTTCACTGCCACCCAGTGCCTATCTTAACTCTTCCCTGAACTCCACCTCACAATTACCCTTTTTTAATTTCCACCATTTGATCCTTGGTGCTGCCCTTACACTCCTCCTCCTCTTCTTGATCACCAACGTCATCCTACAAACCACCATCCTATGCTGCCTAACTACACTTTCCCCAGTTACCACTTTACAGTCTCCAATCTCCTTCAAACTGGCCCTTCAACACAAGATATAATCCACCTGTGTGCATCTTCCTCCACTCTTGTATGTCACCCTATGCTCCTCCCTCTTGTTGAAATACGTATTCACCACAGCCATGTCCAACCTTTTCACAAAATCCACTACCATCTGACCTTCTGCATTCCTTTGCTTAACACCATACCTACCCATCACTTCCTCATCCCCTCTGTTCCCTTCACTAACATGCCCATTGAAATCTGCTCCAATCATCAGTCTCTCACCCTTGGGTACAGTCATCACCACCTCATCCAACTCACTCCAAAATTTTTCTTTCTCATCCATCGCACACCCAACTTGTGGAGCATATGCACTAACAGCATTCATCATTACACCATCAATTTCCAGCTTCATAAACATCACTCTATCCGACACTCTTTTCACCTCCAAAACACTCTTAGCATACTGTTCCTTCAGGATAACTCCTATGCCATTTCTCCTCCCATCCACACCATGATAAAACAATTTGAACCCACCTCCGATACACCTAGCCTTACTCCCCTTCCATCTGGTCTCTTGCACACACAATATACCAACCTTCCTTCTGTCCATCATATCGGGTAGCTCTCTCCTTATACCAGTCATACTGCCAACATTCAAAGTTCCGACCCTCACTACCACAGTCCTAGCCTTTCTCCTCTCTTCCTGTCTTCAGCCATACCTTCCCCATCTTATCTTCCTTCGGCCAACAGTAGCCCAATTTCTGCCATATGCATTATAATATCTATAATCATTCAACCACACACACACACACGCACACACACGCACACACGCACACACACACACACACACACACACACACACACACACACACACACACACACACACACACACAACTTGCACATAAAGTAAGCTACAAAAATTTAGTAAGGCTATCATGCCAATTGTCAAGACATTATAAGTTATTTATTTATTCAGTTATTTAGATTTCTTGACTGGGTTAGAACACTGATCCATCTGAGCTTATTTCAGGTTCAGGTCTGTGAAATACAAGAATATACAGTATGGAAACCAAATTGAAATGCACAAAAGGTTAAGTACTGATACCAAGAATAAGCAGGTTGTAGGAGTACTGTATTCTGATCTCATTTTTGAATTACTGTCTTTATACCACAGTCTAATCTGCTCCCAAATGTCCTGGAAAAAACAAATGCGTTTGCTAGTTATCAAAAGTTCAGAAATCGGACCTTTGATATCAGTGCCAACATTTCCAGGTCATTAAACTGACATAATACAATTTGTACCTGTACTTATTTTTTCAGGACAAACACCGCTGTACATCAAACAATTAAGAAAAATAAAGATCTAGCAGAAAAGCTAGAGTATACAGTCATCATATTCTAATACCAGGAAACAAAATGTAGAACATAACATGAAAAAAAGCACCTACCAATGCATTCAGCTGGATTGCTGAAATATCCTATACATGTCTTGCAAAATATTAATAAAGATGACATTTCATTAGCTAGCAATTCCGTGTGTGTGTGTGTGTGTGTGTGTGTGTGTGTGTGTGTGTGTGTGTGTGTGTGTGTGTGTGTGTGTGTGTGCCCATATGCATTATGTGCGGTCATTTTTACATGCACACACACACCCGTTACATATGTACACATATGCATACACATACAGATACTGAGCTTTAGTCTCATTTGTTTCTTCTAGAAACTAGAAAAAGCCATTATTTTATAAACAAATGACAGCCTCCACCAGCATAATGTAGCTGCTCTAGGAAGGAAGTAATGATAGTATGACTAGTCTCCTTCTTTCATTATTTTAAAATTCAAACTCTTTAGCGCATGATTTTCAGGCTCTTGACTTCTTTTCATGTCCACACATTCAGGTGCATACTGCTGTGTTGAGAGGATCCAGATGGTGGCATGTTTCATTTACATACATGTCACATGTATTAAAAAGTTCCTTGGTTAGCTTTTAAGAGGACATGTATAAATTCATGCAGATAATTATCTGATTCAGAAGTACTGTGATTATCATAATGCTATCATTACATATTCATATTATGCTTTAAACCTTATTTTAGTTATGGACTCATTCATGTTGGTAAGGTGCTTCCTTTTACTGATGCTATAGGAACATTATTTTACATCCTAGGTTCATACTAGGCTAACTGCCCTTGCAAGCCATTTTAAGCCTAGCCAATTATCCCTTGTGAGATTCAAACCCTGCACCTTGTGTTTGTAAGGCAAACACCTGAACCATTAGGCCACCCACCCAACATATCTATCTATCTATCTATCTGGGTCTATATTGGAACTTCGAACGTTTAACAGTTCAAATCACTAAAGATCGACCCTTAGTGATCGAACTGTTAAAACATCGAACGTTCCAAAAAACAAAAAAAAATTAAAACAAAACAAAAAAAAAAAAACTAAATGGTGTAGGCCCCTGCTACTTAAATATACCATGTCCGAGGCCGCACTACATTGAAGTAAATGGAAATCTCCCCTTATGGAGATTTCTGCTTACTTCTTCAACATTCTGCAGTTTCGCTATTCTCGTGCTGACAATGTCAGATTCAACATTGTCGGCTTTCAAAAATTCAATATAGACCCCATCTATCTAACATCTATCTATCTATCTATCTATCTATCTATCTATCTATCTATCTATCTATCTAAAACTGCATAGAGACATGGAAACAGTACAAAGCGCCTATATCCCCTAGCTGAAAAGCTTTTATTTTTAAATTATTTAAAACAGAATAAAATTGCCATTTCTTATGTCTTACAAACTTACTCAGAACCATGATAATGACAGTTGTCACAGCCTGTGAGTTACATTTGCCTTCATTTTTCATAAGCTGCTCACATTAAATGTTTTCAGGACATTTTCCCCCTTTTCTTAAAATGAGGCCAAGATAAAAATTAACATCATACAATGTACTTCATCAAATGACCTGTAACATAGTGTACAATTTATTATAAATGCTTCATCTCCCAAGCCCCTGCTTACACTTATCCCCTACTTACACTTATCCAGGGTACTAGAACTTGTCAGAGATTTGGGATTCATGGCTAGGCATAAAAAGGCTCCAGTGGTTGTTAGCCTAGTACAGACCTATGAACCTATGAACTAATGAACATAGTGAGTTCCTATTAGTTGAAATTTAGTTTCAGTAGGCAGTATACTTTCTATGTATTGCTGATTGAATAAGTGATTACTGTTACTATGCAAATAGCTTTCAACTTCTTAAGTTCGGAATCAGGGAAAAAATCTAGAAATAATTAGGGGCAATCAGTGACACTTTTAACTTGACATAATAAGAAATATGAATTAACATTCATTTTCTGAAGTAAATGAAGTATATAGCTCTAATTATTGTCATTATTTATTAACTATAATCCAACAGCTTTTCTACTAAAATCATCAGTTTTAGAAGGGATTAGGAGGGACAAAGCAAAATTTTGAGCCAAAATCAGGGACGACCTGAAGATCAGAGACAGCTGAGAAGTTTGATTACGCATGGCCTTCGTAACTGCAGAACTGCATATTTAAGGTTCTTTGCATAGACACTCATGAAATGTTTTGACTCTATTACTTCACAATATATGTGCTATAACAATCCTTCATAAACAGAACAAGCAACATAACATTAAAATCAGCAGAGCCTTATCTTTTAATCAGCTAGCCACTTTAGATTAAATGAGTTGAACTTTACTAATGTATCTAGTAATGCATTCAATTTGCTACTAGCTGCTGTGGCAATCCATATTAAATGTGCAAATCTGCACTGAAATAAAAGCATATTAAACTGGATCAAAACAACTCAACAAAGCAGAATTCACCAAAGTCTGCTTTGCCAGCAACAGATGACAATCTACAATCCACAAAAGACATACTCAACAGATTTCTGACACAGGGAAAATTTAGCTGAACCTCCTCAAATTTTCACTTTTCCAAGATATGCTAACTTCAAGATGATTTCAATACTTATTTGGTATATAGGGTTATACCTCTTCATAATATGTATAAGGGGGGCCTTGCCCCTTTCTTGAAAAATGTTATAACATGCATTTTGACCAAATTGAAGGATTATGACAAACTGTAAATTGAATGTCATGCTGTTGAAATCAAGGTCCTTGAACTGTATTTCATCAGTGTCTGTAACTCACATTAAACAATGCAAGACTAACTAAATAGGGGAAGCCCTACTATTTATCTCCTCATAGGTTATTGATGTTCAGAATGTTGAATCAAAGACTGGCAGTGACCCATCATAGCTCCAAGACTCATAAAAGAGCAAAAAGGTGAGTGTTGCATTTTCCTCATTGTCTCCCTCATCTCTGAGTTTTTATGATCTTTGAGTCTGGCATATCTATCTATCTTCTATTTATATCTATCTCTGTCAATAGCTATCTATTTACATCTCTCTATCTCTCTCACTATCTATGTATCTATATGAGTCCCCTTCAGAAGACTGGCTCTTCAGAAAGTCAAACTTCATATGGTTGAGACTTAGGTTTCTGTTTACAAAAGAGTTGATCTTGTGACATAGATCCATATATATATATGTATATATATATATATATATATATATATATATATATATATATATATATATATATATATATATATATATATATATAAATATATGGGTCTACTTCTAAATTTCACAGTTTCCAAACTTCGAATTTCTTATGGTGGAGACCATAAGATCAAAGTTTTAAAACTTCAAACCATTTAAATGGAGATTGCCGTACAGCACGGAATGGTATACTACTGTTTTCTTTGCTGTAGTCTGATCTCAGAGTTGGTATATTTAATTAGCAGAGGTGTGGGGACTGCAGGGGGGCTTGCCCCCTGCAAAAACATAACAATTTTTTTTTACATTTCAAAGTTTCAAAACTTCAGTCTTATGGTGATCGACATTCGGAATGCCGACAATGCGGAACCGGCATCTCACTATAGTGCGGAATGGAAAGATTTCCATTCCTGCACTGTAGTGCGATCTCGGAGTTGGTATATTAAAGTTACAGAGGGTGGGGTGGCAGAGCAGTTTAAAGGAAATTTTATTTTCCTTTTTTGTGGACTTCTTACAATGTCGGCATTCCGAATGTCGATCATATGGTGTCAGCCATATGGTTGTCGGCATTCTGGAATGTCGGCGTTGTGTAGGGGATTCACACACACACACACACACACACACACACACACACATATATATATATATATATATATATATATATATATATATATATATCTAAATTCAAGGGTGTGGGGCTTGCCCAATGTTAGGGATTGTATAGGTACTTGTTTTTGTGACCTTGGCAATGCCAATGTTTTGATTAGTGATGCTCCAAGCTTTTAGATGTTTTTGAGTTGAATAATCACAAGTCATTCAAACAAGATGTGATTATTCATAAGGAACCCTTAAATAAGATGAAAAGAACAATTTTGTTTCGTTGGCTTCTTTTTTTGGATCTCTCTGTCTGTGTGGACATTAGCCTAGTAACCTCCTATGATCCTATGTGAGTATTTCAGGTTATACTTAATGTTCTTTAGTGTTTTTCATTAAAGGCTGTGATGTGTAGTTAAAGACTAGAAGAATTATTCCTTTTGCATAGGCAATACAATGCAGTTCTATATTTAAGTAAGTATAGTGTGTATACTCCTGAAACTGACTGCCACATGTGTTTCACACAGTGGCCTGACTTGTCTTGAAGCAACATATGACATAAACTAGATAAAGGGACATGCCATGTATAGCAAGTTCTCAGGACTCAATAATGCTGTGCTGAATGTTTCTTCAGTGGCCGTACCTGTTCCTATGACAAGATTATGTAAGGATCCATTGCTTCTCTGGTTTATCAAAAGACTATTTGTGAGAAATTGTTAATGTGTCTCTAAAAGATGTACACTGAAGTATTTCTTCAGCTACATATTTTATTATGTTTATCTGCAAATGCAATCAGATCATAACTATAACATTATTTGCTACTGATGCAGTGACAGACATCTTCTGATAAAGACACTCCTTGGGATTCTTTAACAATTGTGTAGGTTTCACGCAGAGCCATGTAAGTATTTTAATATGATGAGCAGCACAACTAATCGAATATGTATTCTGCTAATAATGCCTAAATGATTGTAATCACCTTTCCATTGCCACCAATAGTGGTCACAGCCAGGAAAAGGTGCCTGTAAGCACCAGCACATACTGTAAACAAAACAGATTACATATAGGCAATGCCCAGAAATGAGCAATGCACTGTAGCCCAGACACATATAAGGGCAAGTACAGGGAAACAATACAGAATGAGGGGAAGTGAAATGGGGGAACTGTTACACAAAAATGTGTTATAATGAGTTAGCAATGTTAGAGAGGGGAAATGTTTAGTGTACTCAAATGCCGCAGGGAAATGTGACAAAAGTGTATAAAAAGCATTTCTGACATAAAACCTCCAATACCGATGTTAATGTGAATGTCAATTCTGCAGTTATGCACATAAATAATAACAGACATGCTGGTAAAGGATGTGATAGGACATAAAGTTGCAGTGTAACAAAGGGGGGTGAAAATGTGATCTACATGCTAATTAAAAACTTACTCTTGAAATAACAGCAAAGACAGAAGATACATTATGGGATGAATGCATGGAATGCAGTTATGGCATATACGGATATATATATATATATATATATATATATATATATATATGTGTGTGTGTGTGTGTGTGTGTATGTATATATATATATATATATATATATATATATATATATATATATATATATATATATATGGGTCCACCTGAAAACACCGACACGTAAAAACACTGACAACGAGATAACTGACACCACAAAACTGAAAGTTCAAAAACACGAAACTTCACATGCCCGACAAACCACAATCCTGACAATCAACAAAACAAAACAAATACCTTTTCTATAAAACACACACACAACACAAGCACACCATAAACCTTACTAACCTACACTAAACCTTATATTCACAACTATCTATGCACTAACCTTAACCCAAACCCTAACCCTAAGGTCCGTCACTATCGCACACTCACCTAACCCGCTCCCTAACCCTAACTCACTTAACCCGCCCCAACCCTAAAGTCTGTCACTATCGCACACTTACCGTACCCACACCCTAACCCTAACTCACTTAACCCACCCCTAACCTTAAAGTCTGTCACTATCGCACACTTTCCTTACCCGCACCCTGACCCTAACATCCATCACTATCACACACTTACCTAAGCATGTTGGTGTTCTCAGCATTGGGATTTTCAATCGTCGGTCATCTCCGTTGTCGATCTTCCGGTGTCGGTTATCTCGTTGTCGGCGTTGTCAGCGTTCGGTGTTTTCAGGTAGACCCATATATATATATATATATATATATATATATATATATATATATATATATATATATACATATATAGATATATGTGTGTGTGTGTGTGTGGATATATATATATATATATATATATATATATATATATATATATATATATATACATATATATATATATATATATATATATATATATATATATATATATATATATATATACACACACACACACACACACACACACACACACACACATATATATATATATATATATATATATATATATATATATATATATATATATATACATACATACTGAAACCATGTATACACAAGAACAAAAGGACCTTACAGCTATAATGTTGTGTAACTCAAAAATGGACATGTTTATGCAAAGAAATGACAATGGCATCAATATTAAAGGGGTTTATCACCTACAAGCATGTAATAGACAAGCTATGAACCTATAAGTGTTGTATGGTTATGTAAATTCTACTTGGTAATCTGATAGCAAGCAATATACATAAGTGACAAATGACAAGACTGATTAGATGACTTGTAAGGAGTCCAGTGTTGCCATTGCTGATTTGCAAACATGTCTGACATGCTAATACGGGGCATGCTCACATACAATTACAGGGAGCAGTAACAGAACATCAATTCATCCACAGCAACACAATAGAAATTGTTTTAACAGAGGACCAATTATATTTCCTGATGGTCATACTGCATGCCATACAGTAAGAAACATTTATGGAATCACACATCTGCCATTAAGCTGTATACTGTGACGGAAACAATTGTAGTATTAAACTCATGTCTGGAGGATGACATGCAATACAGAACATAATTACCTTATGAATAGGTAATGCATATGGGCAAGGAATGAACTAATAAACATTTGCATCATGCCTTTTAGAACACAAGTGCGAACAGATATCAGAGATGCATAACAATCATGGGGTCACAGACATATGCATATCGGTAACATAAGGAAGAACACCCTCAAAGGCCATACTGCATTATCATACCATACCATATAAGGTGTACTGATGATCTACCTGTTATGAAAATGCATAAAAAATCGCCCTGTGAGTGTGTGTAACACAGAGTCTGACACATTTGTCTGACAGACAGATGTTACCAAATTCAAACCCCTACCTATTATAAAAGGCTCTGTCCATTTATTTGTGACAGCATAGAGGCTGCCACCAATAACTGAACTGAGTGTGTGTGTTTGTTAACACAGGAGGTATGGCTATAGTATGAACAATCAGATTTAGTTCAAATACCAGAAAGGAACTGCACATTTTAATGTCCACACAACACTGAGCATTACAATATCTCTGATTATTTGAGAGAGAAGCTGTTCCATCATGTAGGTCACACACTGCCTGAGAACTGAACACCTGTCTATCTGTGTAGGTATGCTATAAAAGCCAATGCTCAGCACACATGCCACAGGAGCACTCACACAACAACATGCCCTGAATAAACATTTCACTGCCATGCAATCATAACCTGTGATGATAGATATATGATTGTCCAGCATAACAAATGGATATAAATAACTAGATACAATGGCATTTATGTAACGTCAGTGCAGTCATATAATTTTGCCCTTGTCAGAATTTGTAAAGCAAGCCATGCTGTTCTACTGACTAATGACATCAGAATGAACCACAAGTGCCACAGCTGAAATCCACCTATGCTAACTTATTACATCATATGTATATGTGATAAACAACCTCTGAAATGAAAGAGATCATGGACAGCGCTCACATTGTAAATGGACACATTATAATTGTGGCACGTTATTCATGTGTTACAGTATAAGGTACAACAATGCTAACAAGCACTGAATCTAGATGTTGAACACATGAGCATTTGACAGCAGACTGTACATGAAATTTTACAGGATGGATGCACCACATTAGAAATGTCAGTACAATTGTGAGATATGAGGTTATGTGAAGGCATTACATCATATTATTTCTGCAAGGGATATGTGTACCTGTAATAGCTGTTGTACATCAACAACAGACAGCAGTTTGTCTCATTCCCTTGTGCTAGAGGATAACATATCCTACATATGTTATGTAAGGAACATGAAAGCAAATGTCATCATTACTCTCAATAAAGCATTGCTATGTGACAAATTGTCCTAGCTTTTAGTAAGAGGGAACAACATCTATATGTGTACAAAGCCAATTTGCTTGACAACAGTGTTAGTAACATGTGCAGTCACAAAAACACTGGCAAAATGTAGTCTGACCATTAATGGATGGATTTCAAATAACTACCCAAGAACACAAGCTAAACATCACTGCCTGAATCACAAACACCACACAACCATGTCAAAATACAACTGGGTCAGTACACAGTTAAATGTATGGCATCACCACTGTGTATTAGCTGGACGTTTATGCTAAAAATTTTTGAAGTACACAGTAATACTGTACGGCTACACATCATATATGTCTTTGCAGAATAGTGTACACAGTATGAGGTAAAAGACACATTCACAGCTGGACTCCAGTGTCTGACATATGTATTTGGACAATGTGCAAAGCACACTATCAGAGTCATGCAAAACAGGAGAGCACACATTCCAAATGTGACATAATGCAGATATGTTAGCAGTATGTAATCATTTTGAGGAGGACAAAAATGTTATTTTCTCTTGTGATGCTAGGATTTGCTAGCGTCATAGAGTGCTGCTGTAATTTAATCTCATCATTAGAATGCTATATAAAGGTGGTGATGAGGTGACCAATGGTCTATGACACTAACTGTCACACTGTTGAAGCAGTAACAGAGTCAAACCCATGACCTGTCCACTTACACCATTTATACAGCACATTATCAGCAGCCAGTGCCAAAGGAGAATGATGACTATAATAGAGACTGACAGCATCTATGAAGGGATGACATCAACAGTCAAAAGCTGGAAATGTATCTGGTAACACTTTTACATCCAGTCAGGACTTGTGACAGTTACAACTACATATGTGTGTAAAACAATCATGACTCCACTAGTAGTCACACTTGCAGTATTTGAGCATCCTACCTGTCTAGTTACCCATTATGGAGAATAGTATAAGACATGTAGGCACCACAGGAGAGGTCTGACATTCAAATAACTTCTGTTCACTAGAAAAACAATGACCTCATCAGTGTGTTGAATCAGAGGTGTAGGCAGACAATATAATACTGTAATCATGTGCCGTTATTGATGCCACATAAAACATTTGCCATTTGAAGAATGGAAATATTGCCCCCCACACTTAAATGTTTGCATCACTTTTTCTCTAAAGACAGTAAATGGATAGTTTTCAATCCATATCAGTGTCATTTGAAGCATTAATTTTGAAATTTGTGGGCATAGTATTGCCTAAAAAAGCAAAGTTTTCTTTACATAATGCATAGAAAACTGGAATCTTTACATTACAAATAGTATATATAGCTACACTCTCCCATTGCAAATATTGGACCTTCTACCTATACACACAGACTCTCTCTGACACACACACACGCACACACACGTACACACACGCACACACACACACACACACACACACACACACACACACACACACACACACATCTTTTCAATGTTTGTATCGAACTTCCTACCTCTATATTACACAATCTAGAGAGCATTGTATTAGTTGCAGGCATAGCAGGAGAAGTCAGACTCTCAGGGAGAGATTGCACTTTTGTCAGGATAACCTCATCAGTGTGTTTTAAAGAGGATGATTCTGTAAAAGTGAGATAAAGGAGCTGTGAGAAAAGTTAGATGTATTATTCGCAGGAGAAGTGGATACACCACCAACTGATACACAGGGTCTTGCTCACACACACACACACACACACACACACACACACACACACACACACACACACACACACACACACACACACACACACATACACAATTATTTCCATGTTGTGTATTGAACCCTCTACTTATCTAGATTACACATTCTAGAGAGCAATTCACCAGTCACAAGCACAACGGGTGAAAATGGAGAATACCTATTTGAAACTGGGCATTGGAATGTTTATAAATGGTTGGAAGAGATGGTACTGTGCATCCCAGGTCATGCAACACATGCATATGTGTGCACAGGTCAATGTAACATCACTATGATTGCCACATGTAATGTGTTATAATGAAATGTAGACACTGTCCTTACTGTACATTGTGTTACTGTGAGAGACATTGACATGTTCCACATAATGGGATGACATATACATTGACTCTTGCCCACTACTGGATTATCAATTAAATTTAAATATTGCTGTGACATCATGTTGGGATGATTGTATACTTGTATTGTCTCATACCTGAACTATGCGTGTGAGCAAGACAAGCATACAAGTTGTACATAGGACAATGCACTGCAGAATGCCAGTGATGGATTTTGTTAACTAAACTGGTAACACAGTGCAAGTGTAAACACTGTATGGCAGACATATTACTTTATATGAATGAATGAAGTGAGTCAACATAATTGAAAATTCATGATCCTCCTTGACAACAGTAATACAATCATATAATTGTTGTATAACAGAAAACTATAATTCTTTAAGTTTCTGGGGTTTGTTTTTTTACTCCAATCACAGCGCTGATAAGATGATATTAGCTGCTGATGGCAAAATGTTAGTGCCTGAGCAATCATGTTGAAGTGTTGAACTTACAATAGTAATTAACAGTACTGTATTTTGCTCTTACTGACTTCTGCTCAAAGATCTTTACAAAACAGCATTCACAATAGGTAGCAGGCAGATTACTGTAGCAACAGATGTATGAAGTACAAGTTTAAATGGAAGATGTGGAAGAAATGCCAAAAAAAATATTTGTTGTGTCTTGGTTTTTCCCAGTTAGGGTTCGCCACAGCGGAACTCCGGTCTGTTAATGATTGGCAGTAGATTTTTACGTGCCGTGTTGCCAGCCCTGATGCACAACCTTCAAAGAAGGTATGCCCATTCACGCATGTCTCCACACAGAAGATGCTCTAGCTGAGAATCGAACAGGACAACGTCTTACTGTGAGGCGACAACGCTACCGCAGCACCACCACTGCAATGCCAAAAAAATACTAATAACCAAAAATAAGGCACTGGAAGGTTCACCAGAATGTAATCCACCACTTTATTGAGCACATGCTGTAAAGTTCAAATAAGACTTATTTAAACTTTACAGCGTATGCTCAATAAAGTGGTGGATTTCATTCTGGTGAATCTTCCAGTGCCTTATTTTTGAAGTACAAGTTTAGTCAATATTTAGAGACACAGTAGTCAGACAAAACATCATGAAACATGTTGTCATCCATATGTATTGGAACAATTTTAGCACGCCAAGAAAAACATTTAAACCTTAGTATTGGCTTAGAAACTTAGAGATTCATATTTGTGATAGTTAATATTTGACAGCAGATTTTTATTTGACAGCAGATTTCAGCAAACATGAATGTATGCAATCATCTTTATTACCCTTTTGACCACTGTAACCCATACACCCAACTCTTCATCTTGTTTAAAATGAAATTAAGCAGATTAAACATAGCTTAACACAGTCTATGCATTTGAGACAGAGTAATGCGGATGAAGGCAATCAAATCCAAAATTTTGCCATAGGCTTCGTACTTCCATTTAACCTTCTTTGTATGTATTGCCCAGCACCAGACATTGCACAAATGTAGAGGGAGACAAATAATAATACAGAAGGGAGAAGATGCACTGTCAGGGTGACATGGAGGCAGGGGCAAAGGAGATTATCACTGAAGAAGGATAATGATGGTTCACAAAAAAATGTAGCCAACAGGTACATTTAATTTAGTGAACCAAAAAACTCTCAGCTAATGGCTAGATTAGAACTCTGGAAATTATTGAATAATCTTTCTGCACACCTGAGCATTAGCTCATCATGCCACAAAAGAATCAATACTTCATACCATTGATATAACACTATTAAAGCACACTGACAACTTATTGAAGAAGGAGGGGGTGAAAAGAGAGAGTTAGAGACAGATACAATATGCTTTGTGGGACATGTAGGAATATCTATATGCTGTTTTAGTGCTGATTATTAAATTCTCATTAATCTGTCATGCTCTGTACAATAAAGTGCTTGCTATAAGGAGAAATAAGGGGTAGGAGAGTGCAATAGAAATGAAAACATTAGCAGGATAAGGTTAGCTTACTAAGTCTCCTTGTTGGGGTTGCAATGCTTTTGAAAATAATGCCTTGTTCCAATGTTATGTTAAGAAAATATGTTATATGTAGAGAAATGCAGATGTTTGCAAGTAAATATATGATTGGAATATGAACAGTCATGAAGTAATAAACTGACATACAGGTGTAATTGAGCCCATGGCACTATGCCAAAATATCAGATTATAAACAAGGTAATTATCTCAATGTGGCACATAGGAACTCCTAGTTTAATCTATCCAGCAGCCTAAGAAATGTTGCATTAACTGTTCCACAGTACTGCCTTTAGTCTGTCTTTACTCTGTATTCCCATAGTGCAGTAGATATAAGCACATTTGATTGAAAGTAACTGGGCCACTGCAGATTAAATTGAAATCTTTAGCTTTTGCAATAAGAAGTAAAACAACATTCACTGTTACTCAGCATTGCTGCTGTATGCCAAACGCCATACAAATGATGGGACATTGCAGGCCCACCCATGTCCAGCTTAAGAACAGTGAGAATCTAGTCCTCACCCTTAGAACTGTAATTTCTGTCTCCTGCAGCTGCTCCCTGGATCATTGCTGGATGTGCATCATCTTTGTAATGCAGTGCAGGACCTTTCCAACCCTGCCAATATGCGCACAGAGGCCCTTCTCCATTATATCCTCCACCAGCCCTGTCAACTCCTGCCACATGACAAAATTACAACCTCCATAAGTACTGCTCCCAGAGGGTACTACTGCTCCAGCAGCCAGGGCAGAGCTACCTGAAGCACTTGTAACAGGTTTGGGCAGGATTGGGGAGGCAACACTGACAGGTTGTGACCCTGAAGTGCTGGATGTCTGAGCTGCCATCAGTGGAGGCATGGCAAGTCAAGCCATTGTGGTCAGTATACTAATGTGCTGTTGATCATTAATTTTCAGCAGCAAGTAATGCAAACAGTAGATTGTTAATAAATTATACCCTCCAAAAAATAATAGAGAGAAAGGTGGGGGAAGCAAAAAAAGCAGATAATTTGATACATTTTGAACAAAGTTGGTCTCGCAATACATAAACAATTATGGTAATTTACTATTGAACATCTTTGCAATATCCACATATGATAGAAATTTATTTGTGTGTCATTAAATGAACAAATGTCACTGTTCTGATATAACAAACAAATGCCTTTATTTCACTACGATGGATCAGAATTGTACATTCTAAATTAGTAATTACAATTATCATACCGTAATGCTTTCTGACAGACAACTGTTAAATTCTTAGAAATAATTATCAATAAAAAATGCTGCATCTGGGTACTGAATGCACACACAGTAAAGCTGGTATTCTAATCAACTACTGCAAGCAGCAATAGTTCTAGGGGAAGGCATGCATGGTTGAGATGAAGGATGAGGTATGCCTGCTTGAGATGCTACTACTTGAAGGAATGAAAAATAACACTATGGGCTTGAATTATTACTTGAAGCATACTTTTATCCCATGCCTCTCTGAGGTGATTTAATCTCTCTCCTGATGCACTTCACAGTTTGCAGCCATATCCTCTGCAGCTGTACAGCACAAAAAAATAAATGAAATATACATGAAAGTATAATGTGTGATTGTGTTGGCTGACTAGACAATTGCTGCCATATCGTAGTCAGATTCTGGGTTAGTATACTTGTACAACTTGGGGGTGGGGATGCTCCCAAGCTAAAATTCAGCCTCCCATTGGCTTAGGAGGTCCTGATTGTGCTTTTTAAGGTCACTATAGTGGTGGTGACATTGTTCCCCATTGTGTGGAATGCCAGTTGCATTGGATACAGCCTTGGCTAGGTTATTCCAAGCCTCAGCCTTAAACTGAGACCTGGTATAATCCTTCTGTAGCAGTCTATGGACATAGCACTTCATGATGAGTGCCACAAACATCCTGAACTTCAACACCCCAACTTTGCCTTATAAATTTGTCACCATTCTCTCCCTTACTAACCATATCTGCAAAGGTCAAGCTAAAAAAAATGTTGAATTGACACCCATTTAAAATCTTGTGTGTTACTGGTATTGCACAAAGACACACAGCCTTGCCAACTGCATTTGCACAACTGAAAGCAGATGGACTCCTAGGCAGACACATTGGCACTACTTACAGCACATAGCAGTAAAGATGTGAAACATGGCATTGAGCTGTGCCATGCGTGATGCTCCACCCATTATCACACATTCCAGTGTTCAACAATGGACTGTATACTGTCATTGCTTTTGAGAGTTACACTTTGGAACGTGAAAGAAGCTGAATTCTGACATATTGTCATGTTGGGGCTTACCCAATGTTAAAATATAATTCTAGCAGCTGGGAGTCGAGCTCATGGGATAAAGGATGCAAAATTTTCAACAGAATGTATGAAGCAATATTGTTACAGGGGAATGGGGAACTACATTTCCAGTATGGGAATATGATATATAGTGATTTCTGAATGAACGGTGATACATTTTAGAGAGGCCTATATGTGTGTGGTTATAAATATGTCTTGGAATGCATTCCTACATAAAAGTCATTCTTTCTGCAAGTAAGTATGGTTCAGATGGATGCAGCTGAATGTGCTGATTAATACAGGTCAGTTTATGTTACATATATACTTCACAACTAATGAGCGTCCTACACATACTTAGGGTATGTGATAAGTCATATAATTACAACATAAATAATGTGCCCCTCATACATATGCAAGTGAATTTTATAAGACATATATTCATTGTTATGTCTAGATAAGTGGGCACACATTAGGCTCTGTTTATTTGTAAAAACTTAATCATATAAAGCATTGTTGCATTATACAAGGCTCACTGATACATTGCATATTTGACACAGGTGTAACAGTATCAATTTTCTTTAGCGTTACAGTCCTATTCAAAAAGTTGTGAGAAATCAGCTTCTTACACCCTTTTTACAAAGTATCTTATAGTTGGATTCAAACTCTAAATAGGTTGTATTATTTGTCAAAAGTCACTGCCTTTATACCTTGTACCAGAGACAGCTCTATGACAGGTGGAATTTTTTCTCTCACTACTGTTCAGAGTGCTGTGGAAATTGCACTATTGTCAGGCATGTTCGAGCTAATAAGGCAGCCTAAACTAAAATTTTCATTTATAGTGAGCCATGTTTTTGCATTGCCAAGTGCAGAGCAAATGTACTTTAAAATTAAAATAAAATAAATAAATAAAAAAGTAAATATTGTGAATAATGGCAAAGTGATCTTTAAAGATTTCAGTGATGCTTCATGAGCCTTACTTCTCTCAATTCACATCAGTTGCACCTTGTGCCACACAAAAAGTTACCAGAAAGGTGTATTTTCTTCAGTGATTACTATCCAGCATACTGCTTGCCTTGCAATGCCAACAAGTGTGTTTGAGCTACCTACAGCAACCTAAACTAAATGTTTTCACTTTTTTCCTTTGGTAGTGAAACCTATTTGCATGCTGCTAAGCAAAGTGCAAATGAACCTTAAAAGAAGGGGAAAAAGACATTTATGAATAATTGCAATGTAATCTCTATACATGATTCAAACAATGCTACATGTGCCTTATTTCTCTTGATTCACTTCAGTTACACCTTGTGGCACAGAATTTGACATCTATCAGGTGCATTTATGGAAGTAAGTACTCTCCCTGTTGTGGGGGCCGCTCAAGTATGCCAGGCATGTTTGAGCTATCTAAGGCAACCTAAACTAAACTTTTCACATTTTTCCTTAGGAAGTAAACCCTGTTTGTGCACTGCCAAGCAGAGAGACAATTTATCTTAAAAATTTATAAGTTCATATTGTGAATAATTGCAATGTGATTTCTAAAAAGGATTTGAACAATGCTTTATGTACCTTATTTATCTCAATTTACTTCAGTTACAGCTTTTACCACAAAATGTGAGATCTGCCAGGTGCATTGGCTGAAGTTAAGTACTCTCCCTATTGGGGGCGTGGGGGGTGCAATGACATCAAACATATTTGGTCTTCCTAAGGTAGCCAGAATTAAATTTTTCACTTTTTTCCCCTTAGGTAGGTGAACCCTGTTTGCATGCTACCAAGTGGAGAGCACATGGAAAAAATACTGAAAAGGAATAAATGATAGCAAAAACAGACAGTAAATAAAATGAAGTGCATGTGTATATGTAGTAATGATAAGAGCAAGAAGTGTATTCGAGTGAAATGTTCTTCTGTCTCACATCTCCTTGCAACATTAGGCATGCATTTTGTGGAACACATTATCAGACTTTTAGTTAATGACAAATAATATGAAAGTGGACAGACTTAATATCACATATTGTTAGCACTAGTAGCAACTAGTTGATTTTTATACAACACAGTGCTATCACAAAATATGATTAAATATGTATTCAGACAATCCTATGTAAAACTGATATGTAAAGGGATTTGAACTATGCATCAAATGACTTCATCTCTAAGCTCACTGCACTTTCAACTTGTGTCACAGACATAGTTACCTGCTACGTCTATTTTCTTCTCTGAGTACTATTCAGAGTGCTGACAGCTGTACAATGCCACCAGGCTGGTTTGCACTACCTATGGCAGCCTAAACTAATTTTTTCACTTTTTTCCTTAAGATGTGAAAATGATTTTTGAGTTGCCAAGTGGCATGCAAATGACACATACACAAAAAGATATAACAATTATTATAGATCAAATACTTTACAAGTTTGACCAAATGTGTTATATTGCAATAGAGACCTGCATGGATCTGAACTCTCAAATAACAGTATTGAAAGCAATCATTTCATACTATTTACCAGAATTGCCATAGACAAAAATGTATACTAGCAAGGTGATAAAGACTTTAGATGTAATGATAATGTGTCATTGTATCAAGTTACATTGAAAGTGCAATAAAAACAAGTTATGAAATTTGCCCTTTCACATTTGATTGTGAATGCCTAGATGACTGGGATATTGTAAAATGTTAGCGGAGGCATGTACTCACATGATACTAAACAAAGATTGCAAACACTGCAGGTGTAGCCACATCTTCCTGCTGGTACATCATTTCATTATCTATGCTTATAGCAAGCGTATCTCTGCTTTTTTGACATATGTTATCTTTACCAATGCTTATAGTAATTTGAATGACATTTCCTACTAAAGTCCAGTAATTGCAGTCATTTAACTCAGCAGTTGAATACTAGGACTGTCAATCTCCTTTATTAATGTATGTGCAGACATGTTTTAAGTCTTTTCCCCCTGACACACCCTTGCTAGGTGTATATCAGAGAGGGGAGACTGTGAAAGCTGATTGCTGCTGCAGTCAGGGTAATCAGAGACACCTGTAAGCCATTAACAGGGAACACTTGTCAATGCACTTCAGTGTGTGTGTGTGTGTGTGTGTGTGTGTGTGTGTGTGTGTGTGTGTGTGTGTGTTTATGTATGTATAAAATCGTGTAGGTCCTCACACCATGTTTTCATTCCCTGCACTTATGCCACTTTTGATTTGCATACTCAAAGTGCTCACAGGGCTGACTCTGCGCTATATATAAATGTAATAATGTAGCTAATGTCCTTGTATCATACCGAGGAGATAGTTTTGAAACACAGAGCTCGATACTGCTAGTAATGCAGTACTTTGGAGATTTATCTATTTTCTGCATTGCTATATTGTCAAGGAATGTTGGTATTTCTTAACTAATGCTTTTAGTTTAACACTAAAGATGAAGTGCAGTGACTGCTGAAAAGTATTTGTGTAATTTTATACGTATTTACTTTAATCTCTTCCTTTTGCCATAGCCATGTCTACATTTCTACATTTATGCTACTGACTGCTACATGACCAATTTATTATTTTATTTTCTATGCCACTTATTCACACATTGCAGATGATTGTATTGTAAGTATGTAGGAAGGTCTGGCATTTTTATCTGTGTGAGCTGGAAAAATAAAATGTCTTCTGTTTTTGTATTTCTACTGGACTGAACTCCACAGTAGTGGATATGTCAGTTTTAACACTTTGGTGTTAATTTCTGATGCTGCATTTATAATTGTTTTTGTTAATGCAGCAATGTTTTACAAAGTATAAACCTGTGTTATCACCTTTACAGAAGTATTATAAGATCTGTACTGATAATTGAGTTATAATATACTTCTTTTTAGGGGCGGTGTTAGGGATGGGGGTGGGGTTGGTGGATTGGGATCTGGGCCTAACTTGTGCATAGTCTTAGTGAGGAATTAACATATAGAAATTGTTTGTGTGCATATTAGATGCATACAGTCACATAGAAATGAGCTCATAGCCATCCTGTTTATTATATATATATTTTTTGTCTATTTTCTGTTTCATCTCATACAGGGATACAGCACACAAGAAAACATCTGTACCCCATAAACCACCATATAGTGATGCAGCAAATGAGGTAGTCAACATGAAGCTTTTTGTTAGGGAGAGGTTGAGGTGACCAATCTGCCTGAGACAGGATACAGCAGCAAGTGGTCGATCACCTTAATGCTGTCAGAGGGCATTGGAGAAGTTACACCCTAATAAAATACTGGGCAGCTGACACAATAACCTCTGCCCACCGTAAGGCTGGTGCAATTTTCTTGGAACAGGTGACTACAGAGGTGGTTCTGCTACCAAATCACCCATAACTGAACTGAGGAGTTCCACTCCACTGTCAGAGATCAAGATAGCTCATCAGAGGATTCCACAGACTCCTTGATATTGGTGCACATGTGGATGACAGAGTGTCACAAGCAGACCTTCCAGATATGCAAGAAGCATGTGTCATTGTTATATCTTTATATGAGTATATCTAAGATGTCTGATATATAACAATATATATATATATATATATATATATATATATATATATATATATATATATATATATATATAGAGAGAGAGAGAGAGACAGCGATAACTGTATGATTCAGACTTCAGTCATACAGAAAATGTGGAGCTTGCTTTGGGTTTGGGGGGACAGCCAACTGTCACTAACTTTTTTTTTTTAATGAGAACTTTTTTAATTTACACTTGTGAATGGGGACTGGTCTCTTTTTGTTGTTTCATTTGCATTGTGATACTTAGCAGACTTCTTTTCTTTCCATTCCTCTCATACAGGCACTTCTGGATTGCAGGGTGCCAGCCACCTGCACATGATAAGCACACATTTGTTTGTTACTACTGTACATAAGAAAGATTCAGATCTATACGACAGTAAAGTTTTTGTAGGTTTAGCATTTGTTAAGAAGTTTAACATACCTTTATTATAAGGAAAACTTGTGATCAATTTTATTCTCCATTTTTCTGTTTGCTGTGTTTATTGCTTGTTATCATGGGTGATCCTGAGAGTGGCAATGTGGAACTCCTACCACCTGATGTTGGAGTATTGGTAGCCTCTGATGATGATGATGATGGTGGTGATGAACAGGCACAGTATGGGGGTACAGTTGGTCAGTCTGACACTGTGGTTGTAACTCTCACATTCCCTGCCCATGTTTCTACTGTATATGCTTATGCATGCCCAAGATATAGAGACCTCTGATATAGAACAGGTTGAGGTTGACACAGTTGATCAGGCTACTGTGGTTACTCTGGTTGCAGAGCCACTTGTCTCTCCCGGTAGCCATCATGAGGGCATAGTGCCACACAGGAGGGTTGGTAGGAGGGCTTGGAGGAGGCCTGCTTTCCACTCTGATCCTGAAGATGGTGTGTCATTACGTACAGCCAGATATATGTGTAGGGCCATAGTGGAGGCACAGGAATGTTCCATGTTCCACCAGGGCCTCAGGGGGGATAGTAAGACAACTAGGTGTTGTGCATTTTGACATGAGTGATTCCCTGAACCATGAGGGCAACTCTTTAGGATCATAGGCTCATAGGAGATTATTAGGTTAATGGCCCTGGGGCACTTACAAGCCTAGCCAAGAGTATATCCCCTCAAAAAAAGAAACCTCAATCAGCACTTGTTGCCTCTGTCAATGAGGGACACAGGTGGAACCCCTGGGACAAATTTGTGGTTTCCCTCCACTCATCAAGGGTGTGCTTGAAGAGAGTCAGTGACATACTTTTTTGACGTGAAATGCAGAGTCTATTTCAAAGATGGGGCAGCCTCTGGGAGACAAGCTTGACTATCCAGTAGGTTTTCTTAATGTCAAATATTAGAGTTAGGCCTTTTGATTGGGTAATGCATAAAGAGTTAGACTTATGGTATAGAGCATCTCTAGTAGGGTAAGATCCAACATTGCCTTGTAGATGAGACACAGATCACCTCTGAGCAATCTGTACAATACTGAGTAGAGTGATATTGATTTGAGCCTATCCACATAGGACAGGTGTTGGAGGGCATGGATTCTCTTTGTGAGGTACTTCTGTGGCCTTTCCAGGTGGTGCAGGTGTTTGGAGAGGTATATACCAAACAAGGCATTGTATGCAATTATTGACCTAATGAGGGAGGAATATAGAGAGGTAATTATCTCCTTTTTTCTGGATGCAATCCCTTTACTTATGAGATGAATCAAGTAAAAAGACCACTGCCACTACATGATGGCCACATGTGAGATTGTTGCCAACTTGTGTCCCCAGGTCTTTCACCACAGGTTGTGTGCTTAGGGGATTGCCGCTGATGTGGTAATCAGTAGGGGCCATGTTTTTGCCGAATGGTATGATAATACATTTTTTTGCATTTAACTTAAGGCCATGACTTTGGCACCAGCCCTTTGCTGCTGTGAGACCCTTTTGTGGTATGCTAACATCATCTGGGGAGTCAATGACAGCACCCACCCAACTTACAGTCATCCACAAAAGTGGTTAGTCACAGGCCTTTTGTCTTTACCTGGACCTCTGAGAAGTAGATGCCAAACAGTAGGGGTCCCAAGACAGATCCCTGGGGAACACCACTAGTGAAAGGTCTGCTGTCAGAGATGGAGGCACCTATTTTGACCTTGTGGGTCCTATTGGTGCACCAGTTGGCCACCTACCTGATGAGATAGGGATTTATCCCAAGTTGTGTTAGCTTTTCGATGATGCCGTAAGCTGTATGTACTGACTTTCCCTCATCCAGGGGCTTGGTGACAGTTTCAAAAAAGTCAACCAGGTTCAACAGGCAAGATCTGCCCTTGATGAATCTGAACTGGGTGGGGTCAAGTGCTTGGAGATTGCCTATATCCTTGTTTATGAGGTAGATAGGACAAATAACATACTGGTTCAGGCAGTTTCTGTGATTGAACACCTGTTGGGAGGATGGTGGGCATCTAAGCAGCCACTCCTTCTTCTGGAGTTAGCAGATGTGGCCATGCAACATCCCACTACTGCAGTGAAACTACATCCTTTGCTCTATCAGTGATTGCAGTGTCCACATCCAGATGTAGTAGGCCACAGGGTCATGGTTCAGGATGTAGTCCTGGTGACGGTTCATTCAAAAGACATCACTCACATTCAGGTAGCACCCCGACTTCTTGCCAGGGCCATGGACGTATCAGTGCAACTCCTGGCAGAGGTGACACTCATGGTTGGAGGCAATGACCCTGAATTTAGTGGTCTGCCATGCACAGCTCATACTTGTCCAAGATACCATGGCATAGTACTAGCACAGTGCTTGATTGTGTTCATGCAGTCACACACACATAGATAAATTAATTAACTTGCCCATACCACTTCACACACATGCAAACTATCTAAACAGTACTGCTGAGTGTTATACATCTGTTGTTACTGGCCCTCAACACTGTAGTCTCTGAGAGTACACATGTTTTTTATTTGCATGCACTCACTTCTTTGGTGTCAGCCTTGGCCTCCTACTCCCACCCTGTGCAAATGATGATGACTGTGCCCTGCCCTTTGCACATATCTTTGTGACTTAGGGTTGCATATAAGTCTGATGCACTCTGTGGATAGCTGATGCTTGCTTGTTCGCAAAATTAGATTTATCAATATGTAATGCAGAGCTGCAGTTTTTGATTGCTTGTTCCTACTCATTTGTGAATGGATTATTTCTATAGTGTAGTAATGCATTTTAGTTCAGTTAGTATTGTCATTACAGCATTGGAAGCGTTAGGTACTTCAGTCTTGCTTCTTGGTATAGTTGTGCAAATGAGGGTATTATTGACTTATTACATGTTTTATAGATGGTGGTCAATTGAAATGCTTGATGCAAATTATTGATTCTAAAAAGGTAACTGTATGTTGTAAACATCTCACAGAGGAGATGTTACTGACATAACTGGACACCTCAGACAAAAGGGTCTGCTTAGGGGCATATACATATTTCCATATGAGAGTAATCAGTTATATAACTTTTTCCATTACTTTGTCATTACTACAGGTAACAATTGTGTCCTGGGGATTCATTCCTGTCTGATGCTGTCAGAACACAGCCATTACATGCTTAAGTAAAGGTTGTGATGTCTGACAGGCACCAGTTTTCATATTTGTACATGCATGGAATCTTAGGCTTTGAGCTAGGTGGGGATTGTGTGTGCTGTCCTTTGCCTCTTAGCCAGAGTCGGGCCATACTGTGCATGCCTCTATTTGCCAGCACCATCTTCAGCTGGTGGGTCTCCCTCAGACTCCTCATCTGTACCCTGCTGTTGCTGCTACTGTTGGCCCTGACTGTGGTTCTTGAAACTGTGGTCCTGCCCCTTGCTGTCCTTGTTGAAGCCATTTCCTGAGAATTATACTGTATGACATGGCACAAACTGTAAGTATTTCAGCACAGGTTCATAGGTTTATAGGTTTATAGGTAGGTACTAGGCTATCGGCCTTAGGGCCTATACAAGCCTAGCCAAAAAGGTACCCTGGCTTTTGCCACCCAAGAAAATGATTTTTCTGTGCACCTGTCGAGCAGAGCCACAGAGTTGATCCCCAGGGTGAATTTCCTATTTCCCATCCAATCATCAAGATTTTTCTTGAAGAGTGCTAATGAAGAACTTTGTTTGATATACATAGGTAGTTTATTCCAGAGTATGGGAAGTCTCTGGGACAGGAATCTATCCCTCCAGAGGATACAGGTGCCTAGGTTGTATTGCAGTGCACCTGCTGATGTGTCCAGACACTGGAACCTTGAGTTAAGCAAACCAAACACACATTCTATTATATTCCTAGTTGGTATGTGTACCTCATTGTATCCTTGCTAAGTGGGGTTGTGTGGGTTTCTCATGGGTGTCATGAGCCAGGGCTCAAGTACATAACCTACATCCCCCACTAGAAGCCCTTGAGGAATGTCACCCCTAGCAAACCTGGTGTACAGCTCACAGGTGTGCCCTATATGTGAGTCATGGAAACTACCATGGTTACTTGCACAGACATTGTAGATGATCCCTTGGGTATTACAGACAGAGTGGAAACCTTTTCTATTGATATACCTCATTTGAGACTTTTACTTCTATGTGTGCAATCTATGACCCTTAAAATTTCAGGTTAGTATGATACTGCATAGAATTTTTACTTGGTTCTTGCTCTCTCTCCTGTGGTGTTCAAAGAAAACAAATATGCTTCCTTGCATGTAGTGGCTTTGCATTTAAAAACTGATGTAATATTCTAGAGGCTGATGCCTGTGACACCCTTAATATATCCACTGTGGTTCTCTGGAGAGTACCAGTAGCTAGTATACGTACTGCTACACATACCTTTGTTTCCACTGGGATGTGTTTTCCACGATTTCCCTGGGAGCTGAGGTGGGGAAGGAAGAGGATGCATATTTCATCCAGTGTTTTCCTGTCCACCCTGTATCAGTCAACAATTTCTGTTTCATGCAGCCTAAGGTAAGTGAAATGGAGTGTAAATGCCATTCGTCTTGCCTGAGGTCTAGTAGCAGCAAAAGCAGCACCCTGATTTAAAGTCTGTTGCACATACAGCATTATAATAACTGCAGCAACCTCTAATATGTTTTTATTTTCTAAGTGTAACCATGCCTGTAATCCAAAGAGTTTTGGTGTACAAGGCAAAAGCCTGTGCTAAGTGTACATGACTGCTTTATAGCTTTCTGAATAGGTCTGCCATGTTGAATTGGTTAATTAGCATGTACTTTGGCTCTTTATGCTTTCATTAGCATATTCTGCTTTTTCCTTTGTTTGGCGGCTCCACTGTGCGACGCCAACATAATCACTACACTTTGTGTAGCTGTTAATGAATCCTAGTCACTGTTACCTCTTTGAAGTTATTTACAAGACAACATAGTCGTGCTTTTTTTTACAAAAGCGAACAAGGTAAAGACCACGGCACCACAAACATTAAAAAACTGAGTACTTTTTACCACCAACAAAATCTGTGATTGAATATTTAGAAAAAATGTATGGAAAAAATTAGGTCAGCCCTAATTAACCCTTGTAATAACAAATTTTATAATCTTATCAAAAATAAAAGGGATGCTTTGATTAAACTTTCTAGGGAAGCTGAACTGTGAATGATCAAGGCTGACAAGGCTGGGGCTGTGGTGCCCATGAACACCAAAGACTATAACTGTATGAATTATTGAATGACATCTCTTTTTACAAGATCATTAACATAGAGGCCATCACTGTTGGATATAAGGTGATAGATGATTTTTTGGCATGGAATCAAGCAGAAGGACACATCAATGGCAAGGTAAAATATTTCCTGACTGTGTCTTACCCTAGAATTGGTGTCAAGTTTGGGATACTCAGACTTCATAAAGACATTAACAATCTTCCCTTAAGGCATGTTTCCTCTCCAGGTTTAACAAATAAAACCATTGGCACTATATGTTTATCGTTATCTGAAACTTGTGGTCAGGCCAATTAAATCCTTTATTTTGAATTCATGTAACTATATTAAGGTACTTAGGAACATTATAGTCATGATTTAAGATTTTTTATTGATGGCTGATGTTCACAATTTGTCCACTATCATTCATATTGATACAGAATCTGTATTGTTTAAGAAGTAACTTTTGGACAACAATTCTTTCCCTGGTAAAGACATGTAGATTCAGATGGTGCTTATGCACTTCTATTTTATTTTTAACAAGCACGTTTACTAACAGGTAGAAGGGATTGCAATGGAGGCTGCTATGGCCCCCAGCTCTGCAAATATTGTACTTACTTGTTGTGAAGTCCTGTTTGTCTATGACAGAGTTTTTTGTTTTTATTTTTTGAAGAAGTATGCCTATTATATTGATGATTTGCTTTTTATTTTGGGCAGGATCACAAGAAATGTTGAATTCATTTCAGGAATATTTGAGCAAAATCACTAAGTTTCTAAAATTTACTTTTAATGTGAGTTATATGAGTGTGCTATTTTTTGGAGAAGTTAGAAACATGTCTTCTGAAATGACAGATTGTTTAGCACAGTAGCAAGAAAATCTGCACCTAACAACAGCTTCACTACAGTTGTATGCATCTGACCTTTCAGAAACAACACAGTGATAGGTCAAATGATGAAAATGATGTGCGAATTCATATGCAAACCTAGTACTATACAGTTGGGAATTAAAACATATATTTAACAGTTCTTGGATGCATAAAATAAAAATGTACAAACGGTTTGTGGATGATGTGCTATTGGTCTGGAATGGTACTGTTGATGAAGTAAAGGAATTTGTAGACTATTTAGAAGGAACTACAACGTTTCTAAAATTCACCTATGAGTATTCATATGAAGAGATCAGTTTTCTAGACTTGACCTTATACTATGATACAAACGACAAGTTAACATCTAAACTATATAGAAAGAGCTGCTGGAGAAATACAATTTTAGAATACAGCAGCATGCATCCTAGGTACATGTTCTCCGGTATAATAAGTGGACAATTTTGGAGACTAACAAGAATATGTAAAGACCCAGAAATGTTAAGAATTGAGGCAGATAAAATGGAAAGGTTATTTGTGGACAGAGGTTACAACATTAAGATGATACAAGAAATGAGAAATGAGATCATACCCCAAAGAAGTAGGGAAGAAGGTATCCAAAAACAGAACCCAATAGTGATGATGGGCCATAAGAGGGTTAGAGACTACCAACCTGTAATACCAAATAGACAGAATACTAAGATTAATCTGATTTTGAAATACACCAATGATATTAATGCAATCAGAGAGATAGTAAACAAACATTGGAATATTTTGACTGTAGTGGATGAAACTAGAGTAATAGTAGGTGACAGACCAGGGTTTGTGTTTCGAACTAGTGACAACTTGAAAACTATATTTTCATCCAATCTACAGAAGAGCATCAATGTGAGAGATGGAAGCTATATGGTTCCTGGGACATACCCATGCAAAAAATGTAGCATGTGTGAATATATTACTGACACACAAGAATATATACACCCACATGGCCATTTTAAATATACACCCAAGATAAGAACTAGTTGTGATACTAGTAATTTGATATATATGGCCAATTGTGACTTGTGTCCAGCTTTTTATGTTGGTCTCACCAAGAGGAAGTTGAGACAGCGTATATATAATCACGTTTACGATATCCGGAAACAGCATGAGTTGAATGCTTTAGTTAAGCATATCAGCTCGAATCCCACACATCATTTTAGATTTAGAGTGCTACAAACCTTACATATCAGTCCTAGGATGGGTGATAGTAATAATGCCCTAGCGAAATTAGAAATGCAATGGATTCTTAGATCAGGGGCACACAGAGACCCTGGGATTAACAACTATACAACGGTGAAACCATTTATAGAGTAGATGCATGAGTTAAACAAGATTCTCTAGAGTGGAATTTTAAAACAAATCAGTCACTATTATTATAAATATTCAGCACTATTATTATAAATATTCAGTTTAAGCCCATTAGGAACTAGGGAAACTGTGCATTTAGACATTGGATAACAATGCTTATGGAATAGAGCTATAAGAATACAGACCTTTCAGTGATTAGATACACACATATAATAAATTTTCTATCAGACATGTTGTTTCTTATAAACACTTGAAATGGTAAAGTTACATCTAGATAGTTTTTAGCATTAGTTAGATCTTTCCCATGCATAGTTATACATTTCATATATATGGTATATACCACTACTTTATACATTTCGAACATAACGCTCGTATTTGTATGAGATATTACAATATGTTTGTGACCTAACAAGAGAGAAAGGAGAATGAAGTCAGTGAGAACCTTGGTAACTGTTGCCTTAATTCTATTTGCTTTTTAAACTCGCCTCATCAGAGTGTTCATAACAGCCTTATTTACATTTGTTTATACACGGAACATTTATCACATGTATTCATTAGACACAATGACATATCCATGCTCTGTTGTAGACAAGGGGTATAGAAGTTAGTAATAACCATGAGGATGGAAGTCTAGGTTCTCTATTGGTATTTTAGCTCATTTTTATTTTATTTTATTTTATTCTATTCTATTGAATACAACAGGTTTTTAGTTCCAACTATTGATACATGTCATGCCTATGAAAAGCGCGATAATGTTTAATGTGTTGTAATATTGATAGGATGATATTATATTAAAAATTTTTTATAGATTATATATATTTTTTATGAACATTTAATGTACGATGCACTTAGTAATGGAGCTCCGTATTGAGAGTATGTGTTTGTTCCGCTCTATTTTGCAACATACAGATTAGAGAAGATGGCAATATCTGGTCTTGAGCTTTATAAGTATTAAAAGTGTTTTAATAAATTATATAAAGGTTTTTAGTGTTTGGATGATCAGGTATGAACACGGCCATATTTTGAATATGAGTCGTGCTACGTATACAAGGGATTCACTCTTGTTCTTGTTTTTGTGTATGATGCTGCTATTAGTTTTTCAAGGGAGATAAAATGAATGTACAGCATTATGATAGGAAAGAATTTCCCGATTAGTGGGTTAATCATTGTTCAACAGGATGATATTATATTAAATTAATCTACTGAAATAGGAACATCCAATGCACGACGGACTCAGCAGTGGTGCTTCGCACCAGGAGTATGTGTTTGTTCCGCCCTATTTTGCAGTAAGCAGATTAGAGAAAATGATACTATTTACTCTTGAGCTTTACAAGTATCAAAAGTGTCTTAATATATTACATATGAATAATTTTATAGATTTAGGATGATTAGATATGAACACGGCCACCTCTGGAGTATGAGTCGTGCTACGGACAAAAGAGGTTTACCCTTGGTTTTGTATATGGGTATGTTGATGCTATCGGTTTTAGAAGGGAGATAAATGAAATGCACGGCACTGAACTATGAACAAGTAAGAATTCCCTGATTAATGGGTTAATTATTGCTTAATAGTATAATTGTCCTAATGATTATCAATGATTGCCAATAATGATGTATATATAAGCAACTAAGTTAGATGTTTTAAATTGTATCTGAAGAAGCATGCAACACGCATGCGAAAGCACTTATACACTCTTATTTTATCGATTGGAATAAAGAACGCATTCTTTTGAAGAATTCAGTGTTCTCGTGGTGTGTCCTGATAGATTCATTTTGTGATTTTTTGAAGAAGTATGCCTATTATATTGATGACTTGCTTTTTTATTTTGGGCAGGATCACAAGAAATGTTGAATTCATTTCAGGAATATTTGAACAAAATCACTAAGTTTCTAAAATTTACTTTTAATGTGAGTTATATGAGTGTGCTATTTTTTGGAGAAGTTAGAAACATGTCTTCTGAAATGACAGATTGTTTAGCACAGTAGCAAGAAAATCTGCACCTAACAACAGTTTCACTACAGTTGTATGCATCTGACCTTTCAGAAACAAGACAGTGATAGGTCAAATGATGAAAATCAATAGACTTATCACAAAAGACAGACTTTCAAGTAGAATTTTGCAGAATGGTAAATATGGTTAAACCATGAAGTTAAAACTGAACTCTCTGCTGTTTTCTTCCTTGCTAACTCTTCCATCTTTTGTTATGTTCAGCAGCACAATCACAAATATTGCTTTTTCCTCAATTGTTATACAATGTGGGATGTTGCTTCTCTGTGATGATAAAGTGCAAAGCATTACAAATTTGCTCAGTAAAACCTGTTCCTGTCCCCACCTGTATTAATCTACCACACACATAACAGAATCTGCTATATTATTTCAACAAAGCACAGTACAGAGAAAAGAGTGTTGATCAAAAAAATCAAGGTTACGCTGCTTCCTGTTGTTTCCCTGTTACACAATCTACAAAGTAATGTTTGTAAACATAAAAAATGAAATATGCCTTTTGTTTATATGGGTAAAATAAGTTTCCCATTGTTGTCTGTCATAGTTGCTGTACTGTACACAGTGCAAATTTATATTTAACAATTCAACGTACTATAGTGCATACCACATCTATAGACTGCATTAGTTTTATGGCGCACAAGAATGACAATACAGTGCTCTTCAAACAACCAAGACCACATTGCTGAATATTGCTAATCGTTGATAATTTTAGTAGTCAGTTAGCACAACACCCAACACCACTAAGATTGCTTCCATGTGTTGCTCCCCACTGGTTATTATAGAATAGCATTGGTCAAACATGTTGATATTGCTTTCTCTTTACAGAGTGCACAAAGTGATGTTTGCTGATATATAGGATGACGCAATACATTCCTCTTGCTTCTGCCAAGTACTTTTCACTTGGACATTGCAGAATAGTGCTTTTGAAACAACCGAGTTGCTGAATGTTACTAAACAGTGAAACTTTTTTGATAGTACATTAACACAGTACCATTAATACAGTTTCTCCATAACCACTTCCCTAACTGGGTTTCACACGATAACACGTATGCAACATTCAAGGCCATGCCGCTGTGCATTGCTTCTCCATTACCCAGTGTACAAAGTGATGTCTGTAGACATAGAAAATGTAATGATATATTGCTTTTGCTCCTACCAACTAATTCTCACCATTGGGTACTACAAGGCCACATTTCTGAAACAGGGAAGATTACGCTGATGAACATTTTATTAATGCATTAGCATGGTGCCATTAGTACAATATCTACATGCTGTGTTACTGATTCCCCGGTGAGGTAACACAGAATAGTCCTTTTCAGACATTTTATTCCATGTTGCTGTATGTTTCTTTCTCAGGCCCTGTCTACTATGCTATCACTACACTGCACCTAATGTAATACCAGAGACCTCCACAAGCCAGCCTTTGGCATTGACTAATGCTTGTTTAATTATTCTTCCCCTCCACATTTAGATATTGAACTTAGTACATCAGCCACACATCCAAGTACATTACACATATGACACAACTCCTATCTTCCCAGATTCACCCAAACTCAGGTCTTCCTCCTGTCATGCCTGGGTTCCTCCAGATGATAATAAATACAGCTCTGAAAAAATACTGCCAGCCCCCACGATCTCCTCTTCATATATAGCCCCTTTCAACCTCCTTCTGCTTCCACTTCTTTGGAACAATAATCCCCTCCCCACCCTTTCTTTATATAACTTTCAGCTTCCTCCCACACTCAACCTCACCCCACCTACACTTTTTCTTCTCAGCTATTACACCCAGAAATCTCTTCTCTGCTACCCTCCTCTTCCTGACATACAGATCTCAAATATAAAACAGTGTCTTTACTAGCTTTCATTGTTTTGTGGAAGATTCAGTATGTAGTATAAACTAGTACTTCTTTATTAAAGTTCATAGTGTAGTATAATATTAATAATGCTGTATAAATACCATTAATAGTCTAAGTACTCTTACTGTAAGGCATTTAACAACCTTGCACTGATTAATCCCAAAACTGCTTTTGTAGCTTTGATCCCATTACTGGTTTCGTAATGTAAACTACTGCATAAACAATTTCTTGCATAACCTTGTATAGTTTTTTTTTTTCTAAGTTGTAAACCTCAGGTTGAACCTGAAAATGGGAAAATGGTCCTGTAGGATCAGTGTGTTCTACCCCAATCAGCAAATGGATGCATGCATAAGTAAATATATTAATAAATTAAATAACTACATACATAGGGCTACCATTAACAAAGTCAGGGCCCAGTTCAGGAAATGTTTGGGGGGGTCATCAAGCCACAACTCTCTCATCACCCAGTCACACTCCCTCCAACATCAATGATTTGCCAGAAAACCACAAATGTTATGAGGAAAGACCAAAAATATGACAAAAATCTAGACATTCTGAGAAATTCTGACATTTGTGGGGGGGGGGGTTGGATACTTCATTTTGTTTATGAATGCCAGTACTACTTTTGTACTATGCTTCTCAACTTTATTGTTCAATAATTCTGGACAAAGACAAAAGTAATGGGAAACAAATGTCAAAACTCGGGGGTAATTTTAAAGTTAATAGAATAACAGGTTTTGCATCAACATGCATTTTCCAAACAATATAAAGTATAAAACACCTAAAGTCTGACATGCTTGACTGACTGTAACCCACAGCAATTAATGAGGAAAAAAATCAAAAATTAGATGAGGGACAGGGAAAAAATATGAGGCAAAATTAATTATGGATGTCCTGTAAATAAAGAAATAAATTAATTAAACAAAATAAAATGAGACAGTTTATCATAGTTTAACTGTAGTAAGCTGTTTGTTACATTTGCATCAAACAGTTTGCTATGGTTTAAGAGAAGAAGAGTTTTTAGCTATTTTTCTTTTTCCTTGCTCCTGAAGCTGTTATAGGTCACAATCGGCATGCACCAATGGTGTGAGGGTGTGGTATAGATATTTGCTAATGAAATACTCGTATTACATTTGTGATCATGGCTGAAGCACTCATTGTTTGGTAGTTTGACTGTAGCAAGCAGCATGCTACAGTTTCAAGTAGAACTTTTTTTAATTGAACTATACAAAGCACCAGAATGGCAGATGAGCCTGCTACGGTTCTGGACTTCAGACTGCAGATTGCAATGACAAGTATGGAGCCCTCCTTGGATGTGAAGCTCTAGTGCCTCCATTTGTCTCAAACAGCCTAAGGCCAGCCCTGTACATACACACATAAAGAAATAAATTCTATTAGTATCCAATGAACTATAAGTTTAGCTCTGGGCCTGTATATAATTACTGCTTGCTGCTTTTATGATTGCACAATGTACACCTCAGCATCAAGTGTAGTTTTGTTTTTATTTGTTACATTTTTTCATGGGCTACAACTGACTGCAGTTTACCATAAATCCTAGAATTGTGTGGTTAGTGCAGGGATTCTCTTAAATTTTTGTTTGCTCCTTTCATAAATGCCTAGAACATTTGGTACAACAAGTGTTTTACACCAGTGTGATCATCCTTCTGTATGCAAGTGCATCTATGTGTGGATTGTTCATTTCCTTCAGAAAATGACAGCAGATCCATTGTTTGCAGAATCATGTGCATGAACCAGAATATAAGATATGAATAATGGGTCCCAAATGGGAAGGAACCATATTGTATGGTATTCTAACAGTAACAGGAAGTGTAAGTAAAAGTTTAATAGCTGTTTGTTGGAGAAACCAGTGGTTATGCAAGAAGATGCAATTTGTACAAAAAACATAACCTAAAACTCACACATTTTAGTACCTATCAGATGTCGCTCAGGAATAACATTCACTATGCACACTTTCTAGTGAGCTAGAAAAAACTAATGAATGAGGCTAGGTGATGGTTGAGGAGGAATAGGAACATGTGAAGGAGAATTCTGATACAATGTTACTAGCAGATGTATCAATAATGCACTGCTTATTTGTTCATGAAGGTATTTGTATTTTTCTATTTAGAAGTGTTTGTATGTTTGACTAGACAGCTACGTATCTCGTCTCCATTCATATTTTAACCTGTGAATTGATTTCTCATTTTGTTATACTATTGAAGTGTTCTGCATCAAGATAGATTTCATGATGGAGCTGACTTAATTTTCAGTGTGTTTTAGCACCGATTTGTTTTAACTGTGACATTTAAAGTATAAAAACAACTTAAAGTCAGTAGAACTTATAATGGTCAGACTGTTGACCTGTCTCAGGAAAAAGACATATTAAAGTTTCTTAACAACTGTTTACCTCAGGACTGTGTGAGGTTACATAAACTAACCTCAGAGCAAGTTACAACCTTGCACATGTGCCAATTCAATTTTCTTTGTTTGTCTGCCTGACTATAGTAGCTAACCAAAAGGATGATACCTTTCCAATAAAGATCTGCCTTATCAGTCCCTGCTAACCTGTTTCATGACAGTATGGAGAGTAAAGGCCATTATCCATGACCAAGTATGTCTTCCATTTTTGGTTTTGCCTGGCTTTCTTGCCCTTTGGTGGCAATTTATCACACTGCTGAGGGAGGGCCTGCAATATCAGGGCATGGATGCGTGCTTTCATACAACTAACTCAAATACAGTGCACAGTCATGATCATGAAGTAGCTGGTGGTATGATACTGCATCAAATGCTTTTGACAGGTCTGAGAACATGGTGGATAAGAGTTTTTCATCATTCCTATGCTGGTTTATAATATTAGCAAACTGTATGAGAGTGGTTGTTGTACTATTACTGGATCTAAAAGCATGCTTAGTTTTGGAGAGAAGGTTATTTACATTAAGAAAATGTATAAGCTGTGTGTGGGTGCATTTTTTGAGGATTTTGACAGTGGAAAAAGAATTGTAATAAGTCTATAGTTGTTAAAGTGGGTTTCTGTACCTCCTTTATGTAAGGGTATAATAATACGATCTTTTCCAGACAGCTGGGACATATTTTTCAGATGCAGACCTGATTATCAAAATAGAGACAGGGAAAGCTATGACATCTGTAGGCATTTTTAGATACTCAAAGGGAAGCTTGTCAGATGCTAAGGAGGTTGGCTTTAACTTAGATAGGAGTTTTCTAATGTTGAAGGTTGGCACAGGTCTAAAATTAAAACGGTGCGGGTGGTTACTGCATTCTGCAGGGACTGAAAGTGACGTGGAGGTATTGTTTTTTAAGAGAGATTCTATTGCCTTTATAAAGTAGGTGTGGAAATGAGTGGGCATTGAGTCGATATTTTTGGTGTTAGTACGGGGTGGGGTGATAGTTTGGCCTGGTTGTAGTAACTTATTTAAAGATGCCCAGAAGGGTTTAGGGCTATTTTGATGTTTGTATTATAGCTTGGTATAATATGTTTGTTTGTCCTCTTTGATACATTGTTTTGTAAGGTTCCTAAGCTGTATAAACAACTGATAAGTATTCTTCAGTTTTGTGTCATGCTTTTCAAGCTTTATCCTGTTGCAGCATTAGTGTTTTGGTTTCCTTTGTTAGCTATTATACAGGGTTGGAATGTAACTCTTTACTTCTTACTTATTGAAGCAAGTTTAATTTAAGCAAGTTTGTTTTTTTTAGGAAAATGTTAGTGACGTGATACAGCAGTGTCTATGGGCACATACTATAATCTTCTCTGGTTATACTGTGCTAATTATTCCAGGAATGTGTTTTTATTAAATTTGGTTGTATATGATTTGCATGTGTAGAATGTTATAGCTTCTGATTATACAAGTTGGCAAATGGTCACTTAGGCTGTCTGTAAGACATTCAGCTCTCTTTATTTTGTTAGGTTTATTAGTTAATATGCAAGTTAAAGTTGATTGCCATCATGTTCTTCTATAAATTCTAGCAGCTGTGATAAATTGTGTGAAACCATGAAGCTTTATGGACTCATTTGGGATGTTAGCAGTTCTGCCAGTCTGTGTTTAATTCTGTTGGTATTAGGTTTCATCTTTAGTCTACTGGGATATGCAGTGGAAAAAAAATATCTGCAGTTGTAATGTTTTTACCTGGTGAGATATAAATTGTTGCAACGCAAATAGTTTTTTCTGTTTTTGACTCTGAGAAAACATATCAGGATTTCTGCAATATTAAATTGTGGTGTTACATGTGAAGCAGGGGTTATATTTAATGAGTTTTTATAGATTATTGCAATACCACTTCCCTGTTTGTCATGTCTATCCAATCTCTGTATGTTATATCCAGGGGGAAAGATTTCAGAGTTGATTATTTTGTTTTCTAACCAGGTTTGAGAGCTATGACTTTATCGGGGGGGGGGATATGTGACTATGTATGTGTGGATCTCTTGGATTTTGTTATACATGCTTCTAAGGTTCACATTTATGATGAGCAGGTCTGATTTGGTGAAGGTATAAGTAGATGTGCTTGTGGTCTTTTGTAGTGAGTTGTTGGTAATGGTGGTTTGATGTAATGTAGGGCCAGGTTTTGGGTGAACTTCTCCACTGAATTTCCTGGTTGACATATTTTGGAGAAAAGTATGGAACCAGATACACTGAAGTTTTAATCTTAGTGGTGTTTTTGATGGCATACTTTGTGCTCTGGTATCTATAGTTGAAAAGATCTAAAAGGGTTGTCTGTTAGAGGATAGGCATTGTGATGAAAGACAGGTAGGGTAGATGACAATTACATAAGTACGGGCTGCTACCTGTGATGTTTTCATACAGTGGGGCCCATATGATAGCTGGAGTGAAGGGCAAGAATAATAATAAGAAAGAGTAATATAGGGTCTGAGTAAGGGCCATTTTGGGTAGCGTACAGGGTATAATAGTTTTCAGGTAGGAGGAGGTATTAGAAAAGGGAAGTGTTAGAAGCTGGGTTATTCCACGCTGATGTAAGATAGTACAATTGGTTTTAGGCAAAGGAGTATTAGTGCCTATTAAGTTAATTGGATAATTAGATTGATGTAGGGATTGGTTAACTGCTTGTGTTGGCATTTGGAGTATATAAATATAGAGAAAGTCCGGGTTGGTGGGAACTGGGGTTAGAGTAGTGGATAGAAGTCAGTTCAAGCAGTAATGAGGGCGAAAGGATTGGGCTTACCCATAGAAGTAAGAAAGTATACATTTTGTACTAAGGAAACAATCTATGAAGTATGATTTTGCAGTAGATAAAATGTCTACATGCTGGCAATGGATTGGGAGATTAAGTAAGAAAAAATGCAATTCTGCTGCAGAGTTTGTTAAGAAATCATTTAAGACACAGCAACAAGTTCAAGAAATAAACAGAGGCTGATTTAAGCATACCTGTATGTTGGGACACTCCCATTTCTTTCAGGAAGGGAAGTCAGGCTTGCTATGTTTGCTGGACAGAATAGATTCTTTTCTGTTAGTTCACTATAGCTAATGTAGGACTACACTAGGAAGAGGAAAAGTAGGATACTTAGAAAATAGCTGAAAAGGTAAAAGAGGCTTGGTTACATTAGAAACATATATGACTTAAGATATTTCTTTGACTTATTTGGTGTTTAACCATTCTAACTATGAGCTATCTGACTCTGATTTGTCGTTATTAAATAAGGGGCTGAATTTTATCCCCTCACAACCCAGTTTGTTATCTGAAACCTTTGCAGACTTAAGATTATTTGAGAGAAGAGTGGCTTTGAAAGTATTTTTCAAAACTAAGAATTTTATGAATGATGTCAGCAATAATGTAACCTGGAACAAGTTTAAACAAAAAAGTACTTTTTCTCCTCAGTTACCCCCACCAGTAGAATGTTTCATTAAATTATGTGAAAAAGATCTCTACACATTTTACTCTAAGAAACATGTCAATAACAAGTTTTATAATTTAAACAACACTGAATTTGAGTCACTTAGGAACTTACGCTTTAATAGAGATGTTGTAATCACATCTGCCGATAAAGGTGGAGGGGTAGTGCTACTAAACAAGGATGATTATATACAAAATATAGAGTCATCTTTAGGGTCCATAGACACTTACAGGGAAATAACAATTGATGAGGTAAATGCTATAATAAGCAACATAAATGATAATTTATACGACATGCTTATGTGTCGTCAGTTTAGTTGTGAGATTTATGAATTTCTACATACCAAGAACCCACTCATACCTTCCCTGAAGGGATTACCAAAAATACATAAAAGAACTAATCCTATGCCCATGCGACCCATTGTCTCGGGGAGAGGCTGGGCCACCTATAATATATCAGTATTTGTGGAAAAAACATTAAGACCTTTGGTAGATAACATTCAAACCATTTTAAAAGATGCACAGCATCTTTTGGAAGACATAGAACTTGTCAAACAGGATTTGGTAAACCTAGACAGCCCACTTTTAGTGACACTTGATGTATGCAATTTATTTACTTGCATACCCAATGAATACGGCTTACAAGCCATCAGGGAGCTGATGGTGAAAGAAAGCACTTTTTCGGTTGACAGACAAATTCTGTTAAACCAACTACTGGAAACAGTGCTATATAATAATGTATTCCTGTTTAATTGTAAGTATTATCTACAAACATGGGGTGTTGCTATGGGCACCCCAAGCGCGAATACTTACGCTAATTTGGTCTTATACTTCTGGGAACAAGAACACTTATTTAGTAGTAGGTGGATAAACAAAATACAACTTTACAGGAGGTTTGTGGACGATGTGGTCATAATATGGGCAGGAACAGCTGCAGAGCTTCAGGAATTTGTAAATTATCTAGAATCTACTATGGAGTTTCTTAGATTTACCGTAGAGTATTCAAGAGAAGACATCAATTTTTTAGATGTCAATTTGTATTTTAATCCTGAGCATGAGTTGACATCTAGACTCTATAGAAAAATGTGTTGGAAAAACACACTGTTGGATTTTAGTAGCATGCATCCAAGACATGTATTTGCAGGGGTAGTAAAAAGTCAATTTGTTAGATTAACCAGATTATGTAAGAATCAGTCGATTTTATTTAAAAAGGCTGAAGCAATGGAACAACTTTTTTTACAGAGGGGCTATTGTCCAAGCCTTGTTAAGAAAATAAAAAATGATGTTATTCATTCAATAGTACAAGATACAGGCATTGATATGTTCAACGGTATTGATTTAAATGATAGTAGACATCAGACAACAAGTGTTACATATAATGGAGGAACCCACAATAAGAATAGGGTTAGATATATGATGAAATATACTAATGACAATGCTGAAATTAGGAAAATTATAAGCAAGCATTGGAATGTGCTTACCATGGTGAAGGATTTACAGAGTTTAGTAGGTAATAGACCTTCTTTCACATTTCGCACATGCGATAATTTAAAAATTATTT
>NC_056741.1:560508385-560560885 GCF_019279795.1 Protopterus annectens | reverse complement strand
TACTAAGAAATGCTTGGGCAAATTCTCCCATCAAATACAATGATTCATTAATAAGATTTGACAGCGATTATTCTACAAAGGTGGTTTCAAAAAGAAAATAATTTCTACCAATAATAAAAACCTTGAAGAAAAAGCAACTGAAAGTCCATCTTTTATTCCCAGCAAGACTGAGAGTTTTTCTACCAAATGGAATAAAAATCTTTGAAACAGTAGATTCAGCAATAAAATACCTTACCAACAACAACATCCTAACACATGAAGAATCTATGGACTGGACAATAAGTACACTGAAAAGAAATGCTGAAGTAAATAATTGGAAAACTGTTGAGCAAAAGAAAAAAAAAAACTAAAGGACAAATAATCTTACATATGTTATATTCTGTAAAAATCTAAATAATAACACTAACAACAAAAGAAAGGTTCTTACTGTCTTCAAGTTACACCGAAACAGGTACTGTTTTCAATTATACTTTAAATGTCAAAATTAGCATACATTTAAATACATTTATCTCAAATCACATCAATATACTAAGCATAATTTAAACATTACTCTATTTTTCGTTATTATCCATCTATTATTTTCATATTCTTAGAGTAATCAACGCATAATAATGTTCTCAAATAGTTATTTATTTATTTGTATATTTATTTATTTTCTCTCTTTGTGTTTTGTTGTTTTTATTTTTCTCTTCTTTTTATAAAATCGTCATTAACTTATAATACTTTAATCAGTATATGGTTATATTGCTTAATAGGTATAGTAATGGCTGCTATATAACTTATTATCAGTTACATCCCTGACAGCATTACTTTTTATAAGTTAAAAGTGTCCCTGTTTGGATAATTTTATTATTTATTTATTTATTTATTTTACATTTGTTAACCGGGCTAGTCTAACTGGATATATTTCCATTTTCAGCAGCGGCCCGGGGAGAAAAGCTCCACATAGACATAAAACAATTTCATAGGATGCAAAAAAGAGCAGAATAAAAAATAAGGAGGGAATAAACAGTATATGGAATTATATTATAAGATTAAAAATTGCCCACAAAAGTCACACCTGCACAACAAATGCACACAACATTCTAGAAATAAAAATGCACAACTTATTTAGCATTATTTAACATTTTAAGAAAGTAAAAGAAAGAAAAGACATTAAAAGACAATGGAAAAGTAGATTAGTTACTTAAATAAAACTCCCAGCAGTCAGAGTATTGCAATCTGGAGGAGAAGGGTAGTAGAGTGGTAAGTCTTATATAGTGGAGAAATAGAATAGAAGGTAACAAGAGTAGAAGAGATGGAGGAGAAGTGGAATTGTGGAATATATGGTATCATTCTGGGTTAAGGCAGGGACATAACCAGTGATTTCTAAGGTAAATTCTAAGCTTTTGTTTGAAAAGGACAGGAGATGGAATAGAAGTCAGTTCAGTGGGGAGTTGATTCCAGTACTTACCAATGGTATTGGAGAAAAGGGAGTCACCAGCAAGGTTATTGGATTTAGTGAAAGTTACTAGGAGTTTGCTAGAGGAGCGAAGAGAATTCAGGTTAGAATAAGGGGTAAAGAGATTAGAAAGTACAGGAGTGTTGTTAGGCAGATAAGAAGCTCTTTGGACAATGGTAAGTTGGGAAAGAAGCAACATGTTTTTTAATTCAAGCCAGTGAAGTTGTTGTAGGTTCAGGCAGTGGTAAGTTCTGAATTGATTACCAGTAACAAATCTTGCTATACTATTGTAGGTGTTAGTTAGTTTAGAGAGATTATTTTTCTTCAGGTTAGTATAAATTGGTGAGGCATAGAGGAGAGTGGAAATGAGATGAGAATGTGCCAAAGTAGCTTTGGCTGTTGGGGTTAAGAATTTTTTAATTCTGTAGAGGGAGCCCAGTTTTCTATTTACAGTTTTAATGGTATTGTTTATGTGATAATCAAAGGTAAGATTGTCGTCGATCACCACACCTAACAGTTTGGTAGAAGAGTCGGTTGATATGAGGGTGTTGTTAATAGATGAGATAGAGAAGTCTAATGGGGGGGATCTAGTAGTGGGTTCGAAAAGGAGGAGTTTCATTTTTTTGGCATTTAAAAGTAGGCAGCGTTTTAAGAACCATGCTTCAACAGTATGGAATACATTTTGAGTAATAGTTTGAAGCTCTGGGATGGTTTTAGCAGAGCAAATGAGTGTAGAGTCATCTGCATATTGTATGCAAGTAGCTTGGGGAATAGCTACTTGTAAGTCGTTTATGAAAAGGGAGAATAGAAGGGGTCCGAGAATAGAGCCTTGTGGGACACCAAGAGAGATAGGGAGCAGACAGGAGAGTTTGTTCTCCCAGAGGACAGCCTGTTTCCTGTTAGTAAGATAGGAAGTGAACCACTGGATGGCGTTTGGGTTTAAAGCAAGAGATTCCAGGATTTTTAGGAGGAGGGGGTGATTGACCATGTCAAAAGCTTTTGATAGGTCAATAAAGAGTGCTGAAGATAGGATATTATTATTGCGGTTTTTGTTAATGAAGTCAGTAAAGGAAAGGAGAGCAGTGGTAGTACTGTGAAAAGGCCTGAAACCATGTTGACAGTGAGATAGAATGTTGTATTTAGTTAAGTGATTCATTAATTGGTGGTGAATACATTTTTCCATGATTTTTGCTAGTGGAGACAGGAGGGCAATGGGTCTGTAATTAGAATAATCTGTGGAGTTTCCTCCTTTATGTAAGGGTATAATATGTGAGATTTTCCAGATATCAGGGATAGTTCCTTCTTTAATGGTTCTGTTTATAAGAATAGATATGGGATAGGCTATTTCTGTGGCTGCTTTTTGAAGGAATTCAGATGGAAGTTGGTCAGCTGATGGGGTACATGGTTTAAGCTTTTAAATACATTTTTGGATAAAGGTGGTGGAGATGGGCTGTATTATGAAGGTAGGTAGATTAGAAGAGGCAAGTTGAGGAATGTTAGAATTGTCCGTAGAAAGTTGAGAGGCTAATGAGTTGATAGTATCAGTAAAAAAGGAGTTGAAAGCATTGGCAGTTTCATGGGAAGAATTTTTGTCTGACCCCAAGGGGGAGGGAGTGGTAGTCTGTCCAGGATGAAGATGTTTGTTCAAAGTTGCCCAGAATTTTTGGGGATTGTTGTAATTAGATTGCTGGAGGTTGCTATAGTAGTTTTTTTTTATCAGAAAGAATAGATTTTTTGGTACTATTTCTTAGGTGTCTGAAGGTTTGATGATCTGAGGGTGATTTACTAGTTCTCCATTTTAGCCAGAGTTTGTTTCTGAGTAATATTTTCTGTCTTGTTTCCTTAGATAGCCAGGGGGCTGGTTTAGCTTTTATTCTGATAGTTCTTTTTGGAGCATGGTTATCTAAGATTGTTAAGAATTTGGTGTTAAAATATTGAACAGCTTCATCAAGGGGAAGAGTTTTTAGAGGGTTCCGGTTACAGGCATTTAGTTCAGTTTTAAATAGAGTAGGGTTGAAATGTTTATTACTGCGCAAGGTCCTATAGGTTGGGGCATTTGTAGTGACATACTTTTGCCTTATGATATAGGTTAAGTTATGGTCACTCATGTCATCAGGCAAAGTACCTGCTAGGTAATTTTGTTGGGGTTTGTTAACAAGAATCCAATCTAGTATACTTTCTTTGTTGTTAGGTTTATTAGTTCTAGTGGGGGTGTTTATAGTTTGGGTAAAGCCATGGAGATTAATATGAGAGGCTGGGTTGTTAGAATTAACTGAAGACCAATCAAGGTTGAAGTCTCCAAGTATTACAGTTTCTTGTGGGTAGGTGGACGAAGCCCAACTAAGGATATTTTCTATGATTATGGAGTTATAACCAGGTGGTAGATAGGTACAGATAATATAGATGGCTTTATTAGGGTTTAGTTGCAGTTTTGATATGAGGAGTTCAGTGTTGGTGTTCTCAAGGGGGACATAGGCTACTGAGGATATATTTAGTTCAGTTTTAAATATAAGAGCTACTCCCCCACCCTTACGAGTATTGCGGTCTAGTCGTAGGATGTTATAACCTGGGGGAATGATTTCAGTGTCTTTAGTGGAGGGTTTTAACCAGGTTTCAGTTAAACAGAGGATATCAAAAGAGTGACATTCCAGAAGAGAGTGGAGATGTGTAACTTTGTTGTTGACACTTCGAATATTGAGGTGTCCTAAGAGTAAAGTGTTCGAATTAGAGATTGGCAATGGAAGGGGTGAGTTAGAGAATATTGTGCTTGCTTCGGAAGAAGTATTTGAGGGTCCAGGGTTGGGATGTATATCACCATCTGTCAAGGTAGTGGGCTTGTATACTGAGTGTGGCTTATTGGTAGGGTTCAGTTTGTATTTTAGTTTCATTGACATGAGATTATTACATTTGGTATGGGATAGTCTATGGTATTTGGATAGAAGATAGCAAGAGGTAGATGTAATGTTAGAATGGTTAAAATTTGGGGTTATAAGTTCAGAGGCAGTTTGCTTGGAAGAAGTTATAAAATGGTAATTATGTTTTATTTCATAGGAGGTCAAGAGATAGGGGAGAGTGAGTACTAGAGAAGAAATTACCAGGGCTACTAGTTTAGCTAGGTTATGTTTTGTTATAGAGGTCTTGGATGGAGAACTGTTAGTTATTGAAGACATGGTGAGGAGTGGATGAGAAGAGCTCCTGAGGTAAAGGGTGGGCTAAGTCTGTAGTATAGGTCAGGGAGGCTTGGAGGAAAGAGTTAATGGATAGGCTTAGGTATAAGAGGGAGGGGAGATATGTAGGAAAGGGAAGGAAGGTAGATACTGGTGGGAGGAGAGTTACAAATGAGGTAGCTGTTCCAGATAGGTGTGATTAGAAGGGGGTGTGGACTGTGCGGTATAAGGGTAAGAGTGAGTGGGGTGGGTGGGATAAGGGGGTAGGGAGGGGAGCGAAGCGGGGCAGAAACAGTTAGAGGAGAGAGAGAGCGTAGACAATCAGTCCAGCAGAGGAGCTGAGACACCACTTAGTTTGTAAGAGAGTGTATGATAGAAATATAAGAGTAAGGAGTAATAAACGCTAATGCTGGGCAGAAATGTGTTGCTTTTGAAATTAAGTATTTCAGTTTAGATGTATTATAAGACTACTTTAAATAATCTTAAAATATGTTCTGCTTTTGACCCATATGCACATGCTAATATAGTCCAGTAAAAAATATGTTTTAAGTGATATTTTGAGGCTATAAGTCAGGTGTGTTGTGACTCTGGACATCCGGAGTTGAGAGATGCTTGTGACTAGCTTAGATATCATGTTGTTTTTTCTTTTGTAGAGAAATAAGGCATAGCATGTTTAAAATGAAAGTTTCATAGTTGTGAACACTACTCCGCAAACTAGAGTGCTCGCGTGCACACTACATGAGTTTGTCACGAAGTAAGAGAAGGGAAAATAAAAAAGAAAAAACACGTACCTTTTCCCGCTTGGTTCTTGAGACAATTTAACAGCCACAAACATCACTAGAAACTCGAGTTACTTATTGCTTGTCATATTTACTTGTGTACGCCATCCCCTGACTCTTTCTAATTGACGTCAAGTCAGGAAATAAGCTAGGTTCACATTTAAAGATACAGGAACCTAAATTCCTTCTAAGGAAACGTAAATAATATATGAGGTTCATCTAAATATACACAGATATATATTTTTTGAAGCACTTTCAGCTTATGGCTACTGATGTCTTCTAGCACCTTGATAGATAAGGACATATATCTACTTGTCTTTCTGTCAGTTTAGTTTTCCAGACATTTTAGCTATCCCTTACTATGCTTTGTACAGCAGAGTTTAAAGAGCAGAAATTAATCATCAGCGAATAAAATCACTCCTGTTTTACAAATTCTCTAAAGAAACTAGTAAATGTCAAGCAACGGACAGGTTTATTTTAAAGAAAATTGCCATTTGCCACACTGGTGCTCCTACAAAATACTACTAATGTCCTGCTACCAAAATATGCCCTCAAGTGGATAAATGGGATGCGACAAGAAGGTTAAATGTACATTTAGCAAATCAAGCATTTAAATAACAGTATAATATACTAGATAGAGAAAGTAAAAGCAATAATCATATAAACAACTATAATAAGTAACATAACAACAGAGGATTTAACCCAGTGTGTCAGTTATACAATATTTATATCCCATATAGGTTTGAACTTTGTCGAAGCATCTGTGTTCTACACACATATTGTATTAAATCCAATTTGAGTAGAAGAGGGAGAGGCTTAGCACACACCCTAATTTATTACTAAGTTACCATGCATTATGAACATACATTGTGGCAGGTACTCAGCGAGCTATCCATCCTTAGATGGCTCATGCTGTTCCCATTTACTCATCTGAATAATGACTGCGGCTGTACTCTTCTTATTATATTTTCTTGCTGTGGCTTCACCCTTCTTATAATATTACCTGGCTTTTTACATTATCAAGAATGACACAATACTAGTGTATGTGGGTATATCATGTTACTGTTAGTGTAAACAAAAATGCTTGACAATGCAACCGTAATTCTCAAACCTTTCTGCAGACAAATGTATAGCATTGTCTGGCAGTTGAGAGCCTGATTGTTCCTTATCAGCAGACCTGTATTTTCATGTTCCAATATGACTACATGAAAAGACGCCAATATTAGTCTGCAAGTTTAGCAAGCAATATATTCATCAGGGATTAATTTGAGGGGACACTTATATTATAGCTAAAGCACTTGACATTTGATAAATGTATCCTCTCAATGATGCGTTCTAGCTAGTCATTAACTATAAAACAACTTTTCAGAGAAACATTGTTGTAATGCCAGTTAATTATTTGAATTAAATATTTCTATATACAGTCATAAAGCAATTGCCAGGATAAATAATACTCTTGCAGTGCATGGATCACCATAGCTATCCTCTGATGTTAGAGGAAAAACAAGCTTCTTAAACACCTTTTTGATGTAATAAAGGTATTACCCCATAGTTTAAACACATTTTGTCTATTTACTGCAAAGTGGGTTAGGAATTTTAACCTGTAATATTTTCATACATAATAGTTTAAATTTTAGCAGCTTCCATTATTTTGATATGTTCTCCAGTATACTTTTTAAGTTTTTAAATACTATAATGAGAAGCTCCGGATGTTTAATTCTAAACTTTTATTCAGTCATAAGATTAAATTACTGGTGTTAAGTAAGCCAAAATTATATCTCCAGCACTTATTGTCAGCAGATAAACTCACTGGTTAAGTGTCAGTCTAAGCTGTAAGAGTTAATATGTGATATACATAGATGTTTGCTTTGAAAATGTGGTCAAGTGCACTGTATTTTTACCTCTGTACGGTGTCTTTTTGATTGTACAAAGTCCCTCTGAAAGTTGATAAAAGTGTTAACAACAAAACACTCAATCAAGTAACAACATTATAAGTAGTCTCTTGGATAAGGGAGATGCCTAAATTTTGATCTTGTTGTCTCCAGCCATGGGAATTGTCTTTGAAAAGCTGAAAAATACAATCAGAGGAACATATTTAATGTCTACTAAAGAAATACTAATATACTTGTACATTGTATTGCATTTCAGTTTATGTTAAACATGAAATATGATGTGGTTTCAGAACTATTCATGTTTTTATTCCAATATGACTTTGCAAATACTAATTTAAACACTGGTTTCGGACTTGAGTAGTCTAAAACATTTACACAATAGTATTGTATTATACAGTAATGTCAGTGAATAGTTTTCAACAGATGTATGCAACATACAGTTATAGATTTTAACATGATGTTTATTAATATCCTAAACTATTTTGAAATGATACTACATTAATCTAAATATTTGTACCTTTTTGAAACCTGATTAGAAATAAGTATTATTGAATTACAATAAGATGAGCAAAGAATATATTTATATATTTTAGCTGATTAGATTATCTTAATATATTATTCAATTATCTCTATTTAAAAACTAAGAGGATAAGAGAAACTGATCCAAATATTATTTGTGAGGGTAGAAAGTTTGTTTGGTTAGATTCACTAACCAAACAAAGAGGTATATTACCTCATAGTGATAGGGAATGGTTTTTAAGGTTAAGAATTACAAGTTTGGAAGTTCTTTGGTTTTTTTTTATTCTATCACTTTGGTGTCACTCAGAAACATGAAAAATCATACAAGAAAAAAACTTTTTGAATTCTGTATCCAAGATGGAACTAAGAATAAACAATATTTACATAAACTCACACATAAAACAAACTCAAAACTAGGAAATTAAATGTTTATCCATAAATATTAATGATCCAAATAATAGCAATAAAAGGAGAAGCCTATTCAAGTACATAAACTTACATAAACCACAAATAGTCTTCTTACAAGAGACACACTTATTAGATAGAGATATAAACAACTTAAATATTAATAATTACACAGTACTAATAAACTCTCAATACAAAACAAAAAAAAAGAGGAGTAGCTATACTACTTTGCAACTCAACTATAACACCTAAAATAATTACTACTCATCAAGATACATCAGGTATGTTTTGTCTAGCTTCAATAGAATTAAATAAGAGAATCTATACGTTAGTAAATCTATATTGGATTCCAGGACTAGGATTAAAAACAGTTAAACAGCACTTTGAAGAGATAATTCATTTAACTAAGGGTAGCCTGATATTGGCAGGAGACTTCAACTGTATAATGAATGAAAAAGATACGGATTCTAAATCTAAAAGAAGAAAACAACCTATCTTTAAAGCACTATCAAAATTTATAGATACATTTATTTAAAAGATATAAATGAATTTGCAGAACCAGACTCACTAATCTTCACATTTTATTCTCATAGATATAAAATGAACTCTATAATTGATAGAATATATGTTGCCAATGACCTAATAACAAAAATTGACAAAGTTAAAATTATAAATTGTCCCTTATCTGATCATAATACCATAGTCTTTGAGATAGAGCTTACACCATTTTATTCAAATCCCATTACTAGGATACCTTCCTATATCACAAAATTGACAGATTTCAAAGAATTTTATGAAGAAACAATCAAAAACTTTCTAGAAATAAATTACACAGAAGATATTTCAGAAATATATGTCTGGGAGTCATTAAAAACAGTTACACATGGGAAAATATTATCCTGGCACATAAATAAAAGAAAGTTATGGAATAAAGATATGCTAGACTTACAAAACAAAGCAGATAAATTGAAATTGGAAATACAAAAGGGTAATGATACTCAAGTTCAAGAACTTACACAAATCAATAAGAAGGATATAGAATTGTTACATCATAAGATTATGATTAACTTAGAAAAGATAAAAATAAACTCATACTCTACTAATTCAGCACACCTGAGAAACTTAACTAATAGAACAAAAAAAATAATTAAATCTAAGCAAATAAAAGAAATATTTATTCCTAATACTAACAAAAGAGTTATGGAACTAAATGATATTTTAGAAGCATTCAGACTCCAATTTAACATTAATAATTCCATAAACACCCAAGATACACCTACTAAAGATATAAAAAATACTTAGAAAATAATATTCATATTAAATTAACACAAGAACAAATAGACATTATAAGCAAACCAATCAATATGACAGAATTAAAAATCACAAATTAAAAAGCTCAAGGCAAATAAAGCAACTGGCCCAGATAATATGCTACCAGAAATGTATAAATTAATACCCAATCAAGCCATATCCTTATTATTAAAAACATATGATATAGCCAATAAAGATTTGAATATACCAGCCTCTTGGAAATATTCATTGATATCCCCAATTATCAAACCAGATAAAGATGAGAAGCAGTGTTCCTCATATAGGCCAATATCATTACTCAATATAGACTATAAGATGTTTATGGCTATATACGCAGATAGGATCAAACACTTTCTTCCTTTCTTAATTCATAAAGATCAAACAGGTTTTATTAAAGGAAGAAATACTTCAGATAATATTAAAAGAATACTAACATTAATAGATTATAGCAAACATAAAGTCCTAGATTCAAATGTAATCTCATTAGATATTAATAAAGCTTTTGATTCGGTTAACTGGAACTTTCTTTCACTAGTTTTAAAAGAATATAACTTTCCTTATAATTTTAATAATCTTATCCAAATACTATATGAAAAATCTACTGCATATGTTAAACTGGGATCACATAGATCAGACCCTATAACAATCAAAAAGGGAACTAAACAAGGTTGCCCTTTATCACCATTGTTATTTGCATTACTCATAGAACCCTTTGCAAATCAAATCAGATCAAACAATAACATAAAGGGCATTTGTATTAATACAATGTTAAACCTTAAAATCCAACTCTTTGCTGATGACATACTATTAACTCTCTCAGATGCAAACAAGTCTTTGAATGCTCTATTTAACTCCATGAATACATTTCAAAATATTTCAGGCCTACAATTTAATGAAAACGAAACTAAAATTATGCCCTGTAATTGTAAAAAAAAAATAATATAAACAAAAGATTTTCCAAATATATAGTAACAGAAAGTAAATTATTATATCTGGGAATAAATCTACTCAATGCATTAACAGATTCTCTAATATTTCACTATAATAAAATACTAGACAAAATAGAACAAACAATTGGTTACTGGAATAAATATATCTTTTCAACAGCAGACATATTATATCTTATTAAAATAATCATATTTCCCAAAATATTATACTTAATACAAAATTTTTCATTGCCACCTCCCAAATATATTATTCAAAGATACAATAAACTAATTTTAAATTTTCTATGGTTTCCAAATAAACCCCGTATAGTCTTAAATAAACATTTACCAGATTGGGAAGATGGTGGAATTAATTTACCAGATATTGATTTATATATTACCTCATCTGTTATTAAAAACATAACACTATGGTTAAATAATTCATACACACCTATATGGAAACAAGCCCATGAGCAGATTTACATAGAAGTCAATTATAATCACATACAAGACAACTTAACAGTAATACCATCACCCCTTATATGGATGTTAAAATATTATTTTTTAGGGAAAAGGAATAATATTAATAAATTGCCATCAAACTATATAAGCTCTACACTTTCAGTGTTCAAAACATATATAAACAAAATACCAAATATTAATTCTTGGATTTTTCTTATTTTCCCTATAGCTATTACACCAAATATTCTAGATGCATTCCAAATATCTAAAATAAATATACTTAAAGAAGAAACATTACTCTTTTGGCATCAACTTATAGAGAAAGGGAAAATTCTAACAAATGAACAGATAATTTATAATTATAATATAAATAAAGGCAATTGGTTGTTTTTACAAAATCTAAGGCATTTTCTTATAAATAAAATAGAACAAATGCAACCTTCAGTTAGACATGAAGCTCCAAAACTCATTGAATACCTTATTCTTATCACAAAACAGCCTTATCAGGGTACAGGTTATTTGTCTAATATCTATAAAATTGTTAAAAAAAAAACTATCATGAAAAATCATACTGGGATTATTATACTTTAATAAACAACCATCCTCCAATTGAAGAAGAAAAAAGTAATATTCTAAAATCTTCCAAATTTTCTACATTATCAAAATACTGGCAATTATTCACTTGGAGATATCTACACAGAAGTTTCTATACACCACATAGGTTAGCCAAAATGTATTCTATTGAAGATCAATGTTGGAGATGCCATACCAAGATAAAAGCAGATTGGCAGCATGTTTTTATGAATGTATATGTCTCAATATGTACTGGAAATCCATTAACTATTTTTTCAGACTGTTTATAATGATAATTTTCAATTAACAAAGTCTTTAATTTTATTCAACTCTCCTATTCCAAACTGAATACCAAAAAAAGACACTAAAATCCTATGGTCACTATTGGCAATTTCACGTAAAATCATAACTATACACTGGAAAAATGAGGCTTCTCCTACGTTCAAGGAATTTGAGAATTTAACAACAACAGTTGCTCACATGGAAATATTAACAGTGAAGAACAGAACTAAAATATCTACTTCTTAATATTACTCTTGGATGAAAGTACTGGAAATACTTGAAAAGATCGAAGAAGATATATCATCTTATGTTTCCAACTTTACATAATATAGAATTTCAATGTTATTTGCATAGACACCAATGTAAATAGTTATATAATTGCTTGAAGTTAGTAATGTTTTAGAATTGTAAATATGTTATTTATCTTTATTTCATGTAATGTTTCAAGACATCTTATTTGAAATAATAAAAAAAAAGTAGTAAAAAAAAGAACCCCCCCCAAAAAAAGCAGTCAACACATCACAAAACATGTGTTTGGGGGGGACAAGCCCCCCTGCACCTCCAACACCTTCTGCTACTTAAATATACCAATTTTGATATCACACTACAGCGAGGAAAAGGGAAATCTCCCATTCCAATCTCCTTTCAGGATTTTGAAGTTTAAAAACTTTGATCATATGATCGTCGATCAAATGAATTTCGAAGTTTTAAGCTTCACAATTCTGTTGGGGACCCGTATATATATATATATATATATATATATATATATATATATATATATATATATATATATATATATATATATATATATATATATATATATATATATATATACACGCACACACATATATATATATATATATATATATATATATATATATAGATAGATATATATATATATCGATATATGGATTCACTTTATATCCTCAAAATACTGAAATATCAAAATTCAGTATTTTGAAGCTATAAAGTCGAATCTTTAAAACCATGAAAACACAGAACCACGAAATTCAAAATCTCACACACTGGAGATTTTCAATTTCGAGCTTCTAACGCACACACACACACACACACACACACACACACACACACACACACACACACACACACACACACACACACACACATAAACACAAGCTCTCTACTACTTACTACTGCACCCCCACACCCCCTATTTATATATTTTAACTCTGAGGTTGCACTACACACAAACACACACACACCACCACCACACAAGCTACATTCTGCTCGCTCGCACACATTACAGCAACAAAACACACTAACACACACCACAGCCCCTACACAAAGCCCTTAACACACACACACTCACACTTACCTGAATCCATAACCACAGCAGAAGCTCAGAAGTGCAAAATTCAAAACCTCCGGTATCTGAGGTTTTGAATTTTCATGCTTCTGAGCTTTCGCTCTTTTCAGGATTCCACTTTCTTTTCTTCTTCTTTCAGCTGCTCCCATTAGGGGTCGCCACAGCAGATAAACTGTTTTCATTTCTTCCTATCCTCTGCATCTTGCTCTGTCACACCAACCACTTGCATGTCCTCTCTCACCACATCCATAAACCTTATCTTAGGCCTCCCTCTTTTCCTGTTACCTGGCACCTTCATCCTTAGCATCTTTTTCCCAATATACTCTGCATCCCTCCTCAGCACATGTCCAAACCAACATAATCTTGCCTCTCTGGCTTTGTCTTCAAACCTTCCAACCTGGCCTGACCCTGTAATATACTTATTCCTAATCCTGTCCATCCTCGTCACACCCAGTGCAAATCTTAACATCTTCAATTCTCCACGTCAAGCTCTGACTCCTGCCTTTTTGTCAATGCCACTGTCTCCAACCCATATAACATAACTGGTCTCACTACCCTCTTGTAGACCTTCCCTTTCACTCTTACTGGTACTCGTCTGTCACAAATCACTCCTGACACTCTTCTCCACCCACTCCATCCTGCCTGTACTCTCTTCTTTACCACTCTTCCACACTCACCATTACTCTGAACTGTTGATCCCAAGTACTTAAACTCATCCACCTTCACCACCTCTTCTCCCTGCATCCTCACCATTCCTCTATCCTTCCTCTCATTCACACACATATATTCTGTCTTAGTCCTGCTGACCTTCATTCCTCTTCTCTCTAGAGCATATCTCCACTTCTCCAGGGTCTCCTCCACCTATTCCCTACTCTCACTACGGATCACAATGTCATCTGCAAACATCATAGTCCACGGGGACTCCTGTCTGATCTTGTCTGTCAACCTGTCCATCACCATTGCAAATAAGAAAGGGCTCAGAGCTGATCCTTGATGTAATCCCACCTCCACTTTAAACGCATTCATCACTCCCACCGCAGACCTCACCGCTGTCACACTACCCTCGTACATATCCTGTTCCACTCTTACATACTTCTCTGACACTCCCAACTTCCTCATACAATACCACAACTCCTCTCTAGGCACCCTGTCATATGCTTTCTCTAAATCCACAAAGACACATGCAACTCTTTTCTGACCTTCTCTGTACTTCTCCATCAACACTCGTCGTGCTCTTTCCTGGCATGAAACCATACTGCTGATCACTAATCATCACCTCCCTTCTTAACCTTGCTTCCACTACTCTTTCCCATAACTTCATGCTGTTACTGATCAGTTTAATCCCTCTGTAGTTACTACAGCTCTGCACATCACCCTTTCTCTTAAAAATCGGCACCAAAACACTTTTTCTCCATTCCTCAGGCATCCTCTCACTTTCCAAGATTTCATTAAACAATCTAGTTAAAAACTCCACTACCATTTCATCCAAACACCTCCATGCTTCCACAGGAATGTCATCTGGACCAACAGCCTTTCCGTATGAGCTCGAAATACTGAATTTTGACATTTCAGTATTTCAAGTGAATATATATATATATATATATATATATATACATATATATATATATATACATATATATACACACACACACACACACACACACACACACACACACACACACACACACATATATATATATATATGTGTGTGTGTGTGTGTGTGTGTGTGTGTGTGTGTGTGTGTAATTAAATATTATGTAATTGCATAATTTACACAATATTAGGTTCATAGGTTCATAAGCTGGTACTAGGTTATAGGCCCTAGGGCCTATACAAGCCTAGCCAAATAATTCCCCGGATATTTCTTCCCACAATATTTACTTCCCTGGACTCCTGTCTAGCAGGGTGACTGATGTGATCCCCAGGGTGAATTTCCTATCTCTCATCCAATTGTCAGCGTTCCTTTTGAAGAGGACCAAGGAGGCACTCTGCTTGACATGTATGGGCAGTCTGTTACAGAGTATGGGGAGTCTCTGAGTCAGCAACCTATCCCTCCTTTTGTTCATTATGATGACAAGGTTTAGATCCCTGGAGGATGTGGCTCTGAGGGATTGGGATTTCTTTAAGCAGAGTATGTCCAACAACTCAGTGTTTGACATGGCCTTGTATGTTAAGCAGAGATCGCCTCTGAGTAGACGATATGCCACAGAGTATAGCTGAAGTTTTTTTAGACGGTCAGCATAGGGCATCTGCTTTTGGCCTGTGATTCTTTTAGTGATGTATTTCTGTGGCCTTTCCAGATGTTGCAGATGTCTTGTGAGGTACATACCAAATGGGGCATTGTACTCTATAATGGGACTAATGAGGAATGAGTACAATGGGAAATGACCTCCTTTTTTCTGGATGAAAAGCCCTTAGTGATGAGGTGTGCCACATAGAAGGATTTCCTGACTGTTGTGGCTATGTGGTTATCGAAGTTGAGACCACTGTCCACCTGTGTCCTTAAGTCCCTCATCACACTTTCAGTGTTTAGTGTACTGCTTTTTTCCCAAAGGGGATAACTATACATTACTTGGCATTAAGCTTGAGCCCATGGCTCTGGCACCAAGCATCTGTTTCTGTAAGGCCCTTTTGTAGAATATCCACATCATTTGGGGATTCAATAATGGCTCCCAGTTTGCAGTCATCTGTGAACTTTGTTATCAGAGTCCCTTAGTGTTGGCCTGTACTTCAGAGAAGAAGATGCCACACAAGAGTGGTCCCAGGACTGAACCCTGAGGTACTCCACTTGTCACTTGTCTGGAGCTGGATTTGGAGTCGGCTACTTTTACAGTCTGGGTTCTGTCAGTAAGCCAGTTGGCAACCCATAAAGTGATGTACAGATTTATGCCCAGCTTAGTAAGTTTATCTATGATTCCAGAGTGGGGAATGGTGTAGAAGGCCTTAGCGAGGTCCACATAGGCTGTGTGGACTGCCTTACTCTCGTTCACAGCTCTGGAGACTGATTCGAAGAAGTCATTCAGGCTCAGGAGACAAGATCGGCTCTTCACGAACCTAAACTGGGTGGGATCCAGTGTTTGAAGGTTGCCAGTGTCTTTGTTTATAAGTTCCATGATAATGCTTTCCATGCCCTTGCAGATCAGGCTCATCAGACTGATGGGATGGTAGTTCTCGGGATCCAAGGTGGATCCCCCCTTGTGGAGTGGGATAACTGTAGCTGTGCACCAGTCAGTGAGCACAAAGCCTGAGTTGAGGCTATGATTAAACATGAGACATAGGTGAGGTGCCAGTTCATTTTGTAGTTCATGTAGTACACAGCCCGGGATGTCATGTGGTCCCATGGATGCTGTATTCTTAGCTTTGGAGAGTGCTGTTTCTACCTGTGTGGCCATGATTACCGGAATTTGGCAATCTTTGGTACTGAGATGGGCCCTTTAGGGGGTGAGAGGGGGGTGAAGTTGGCACTAAATCGATCTGCCAGGATATTGGCAATATCCTTGGGATCAGTATATTTAATGCCATTCTGTTGTAGCTCAGAGCAGATCTGAGCATTGCCATTTAGATTCTTGACATAACTATAGAATGCCTTGTGGTTGTCTTTGGAATCTTTGGAAATTTTATTTTCGTCCCTAGCTTTGGAGGATTTTATGAAGGATCTCAGCTTCTTACTGAGGCTGGTAAGGGAGTTTTTTGCATCCTGGGATTTTCCTTTTTTCTGAAACAAGTTTCTTCCTTTTGGTGTATAGTTTGTTTATGGCAGGGGACCACCAGATTGGCTTCCTTTTTTTGGAAGAGAGTATATTGGTTCTATTTGGGATGGCACAATTCATGCACAAGTAGATGTGCTCGTACAGTGCCTTAGTGTAGGATGCAGCAGTTGAACTTTCAGCTCCTGTCTGCATGGGTACCATGAAGTTTGTCACTTCCGACTTAAGTAGCATGAAGTTGGCTTTGGAGAAGTTTTTTTACAGAGGTTTCCTTACTGGCGGGTGCAAGTGGGATGTGGATGTCAAGGGTGATTTGCTTATGGTCAGACCTGACCAATGAGGGGGTGACCACTGGTGTGGAGCATCTATTTCCCATGTTGGTAATGACCAGGTCTAGGATACTGCAGCCCCTGGTGGGACAATGGATTAGTTGATACAGGGTGTTGGAATTTATGAATTCCAAGAACCGTTGGGAAAAGGTGTTGGTACCCGAGTAGTTATTAATGGCAGGGTAGTTGAAATCACCCAGTTTTCGGGTGTTTGGTTGTATCTTAATATTTTCCAGTATGATTAGAAAGGTGTAGCGAGAATCTTGGGGCATGGTGGGGGATCTGTAGCAAGCTACAATTTGGATTGCAGTCCTTACCTAGTATTAGTTGCACCTGGAGAATTTCAGATGCATTGTGTTGGGCAACTAGCCTGAAGGTGTGAATATCCTTGGTGAATATGGACACTCCTCCACCTTTAGTGTTTCAGTCTTGGTTTGGTGGTCGAAAAGTGTGGTAAGAGTTGTAGCCTGGCATTGTAGGGATGTTCTGTGGAGTCTTGAGCCAGGTCTCAGTTACTGCACAGATATCAATGTTCTCCATTTTTAGGAGTGCATCGAGAGAGTGTATTTTGAGGTTTAGACTTCTAGCATTGAGTAGCATTACCTTCAGATTTTGCATCCTTGTATCTGTTGCAGTGGTGGTTTTGTCCTTTGAACCTTGCCTAAAAGAGGCACTATAGGGGTGGCACGAGCTTTAGCCAGCAACCTGAATCCCAGGAGTGACAGATGCAGACCATCTCTGGGAAAGCATCGTGGTTTGTCAATCATGTCATCCCAGGCAGACAGATACTGGATCCCCTTTCAATGACACCAGAATCTTAGCCAATTGTTGAAGCCAATCATTTTGTCCTTATACTGTGGTATCATTCTGGGTGAAGGCAAGATGCTACTCAGGGCTAGGGTCATACCTACCTGGGCCACATGATCCGAGAGCTCTTCCATGTCTCTTTTCATGTAGTCCAGGGAGGTACATCTCAAGTCATTCACTCCAACATGGACAATGGCAGAGTTGTATTTGTACTTGTGGAGTGACTTGAGTGCATGCATTATGTGGAGGATCCTGGCACCTGACAGGCAACTGACTGTAATTTTCTCCTTGCTCAGCCTGGTGAGTGGAACATCTGTGTGGCTGACTGCAGAGTCACCTATGACTAAAGTGTTAGGTACGTTATCTTGCCTTAGGGGCTGTTGTTGGGTGGCACACTTGTGTTGTGAGCTATGTCACTTTGGTTGTGACTGGTGTTTGTTTGTGTTTCAGCTTCAGAGGTCCTTGTTGCTTCAGCAGGTTAATGTTAAGGGCCTCTGCATATGTGGGTTTAGTGTTGCTATGCCTGGGTGTTGATGGTGTGGGTTTTGAAGGGCTATGTGTTGCTTGAGGTGTAGTGCAGGTGTTAACCTTCTCCTCTAGACTGTCTAGCAAAATCTTGGCTGGAGAGAGCTTTGCTTCCAGTTTGGCTATGTAAGTGTATCTCTCACAGGTTGTAGTGTTGGGTGGTAGGAGCAGAGGGTTGTCTGTGAACATGAGGCAGTTGCTGCATTGCCCCAGTATGACCAGATTCACCAGGTGGACAGGAGAAATCACCGGAAGCTGACCCTTGGACATGCCTGTTTAGGTGCTTTTTTTGCAAAGTACAAGAGCTGTTTTCCCTTACCTTTGCAAGGTACTTTGCAATTATAGGCTGTTTAGTGTCTACGATTAATTTCTCCTTATTAACAAGGACAGATGAGTTCTTGTATCAGTTTAAGGCTTTGTAGTGCTTTCCAACAGGTTCTAGAGCAAGTGCTAGTCACAGAGGTTTAGATTTTAGTGCTACTACTGAGAAACTAGCTAGTTCTAAGGGAAAATTTAAAGAGTAGACTTTTTGGCACCTGGAGTAGCTTAACTGTAGCCCCGCTGTGCTGCACGATGCGAAAAATATGCAAATGCATGTGTTTTTAATCCAGAAAGTTGAAAGGGATAGAAATCATTCCAAAATGGCTAAAAAAATTATAATTTCAGAACTGAAAACCACTCCTTTAGTGTTAGATAGGCAGTACAATGCTCACCACTCCCACTGGTAAGTAGTAGGACTTCCCCCTACCACAGCAAGGTCTGGATAGCTCCGAACACAGAAAATAAAGTCCTGAAACCAGCAAAGCCTGGGATCTGGACTATACTAGCTAGGGAAGGCAGGAAATGAGCAAACAATATTGTATTTTTTTTTTTTGTTAAAACAGGCTAAACAATGCAATAATGCAGTAAATAAACACAGAAAAGGTTAATGCATTTGAGTGTGTAGCCCTAAACATTAAATGCAATTAAAACTCCTTAAAATTAGGAATTTAAAACTTTTTGAATGAAGCAAGGCATGTGCACAACTGAAAAATGAGTTAAGAGGCAGTAATCTTCTTCTGGCTTTTCCCAATTAGGGTCGCCACAGCAGATCATCTGTCCGCTCATGATTGGCAGTGGAGTTTTGAGTTGCCAGCCCGGCACCCAACCTTCAAAAGAAGGCACACAGACATTTAGAGTGTCCAATCCACCTACAGCATGCCTTTGGAAGGAAGCCAATGTGACCACAGGGAGAACATGCAGACTCCACAAAGAGGGCACCCCAGCCAAGGATCGAACTGGAAAACCTCTTGCTGTGAGGCAACAACACTAACCGCTGCACCACAATGGCCACCCTGATTAAGAGGCAGTAAATGCAGTAGAATAAGTAGCTAGTCTACATATACAGAAAAGCATTTAAACACACTAAAACAATTTAGATGCAGTGCAGTTTTCATAACCTGCCTATATAATCTTTCCTGGGATGACAAAAGTTTCAGTTTAAGTCAGTAAATAGTAACCAAGGCAACTGTGTTTTCTTAAATCATCAGCAGAGCAAAAGAGTAAATTTACATTTCAAAGATGCTAGAAGATGCTATGGAATAACTGGATACGACATATAAAATTACTTTTATCATAGAGTATCTGTAAAATAATAGTTCAAATATATGCATAGTAAATAAATTGTAGAAGTTTCATTGATTTAATCAAAGTATTATTGTATTCAAGCAACTTTACAACACAGCCATAAATTGGTTAGGAAAATCATTCATGGCTGCAGGAAAGGCCACAAAAACTGGTGTTTCCATTGTGTTATTCTCTGACCTTTAAAATACTACACAACACATACTACTTATCTCTTAAAACCATGCTGTGCCACAAAAGAACAAGTTTGCACCCTCAGAGCAGCCCGGAAGAGTTTATTGTTAAAACAGCAGAAAGTAGTATAATAAGCAATCTTACATACCAGCAGAAATAGTTAAGCAAGAAACATATGCTAGCTGATTCATCTCTAAAGCAGCTGCATTTATTTTCACTATATAGAGCTATTCAGTCTCCTTCTGAAATTTGTAAGTGAGCTAAACAACAAAAGAACTGCATCACAAATATCGACAGAAAAATATCTAAACTCAAAAACTTCTAAGTACAACATACTGACAAAATTAAAGTTGCACAAGGTGTGGGTTTATGCACTTTCCCCACTGTTGTGCAACCTTGAGTTGGTAAATTTAGCTTTCTGTGAAAAACATTGGAAACAGCCTATTCAATTATTTTGCTGAAGTTTTAATGTCACAAGCTGCTTGATTAAAAGAACTCACAATACTAGTAGAATGTAAGTAGGCATAGTACACATACTGTTTATATTTGGTAAGCAGAATACATTCTTGCCATGAAAACTAATAGTTTGTCTTATGGCTATCTGAGGAATAACCATTACTTAAATGTATCTATAAGTGATTCAAGAAGTCATTAATATGCTCATTTCTGACAAGTGGAGAATTGCTGCCTCTAGTTCCGTTATTTAAGTTGTTTCTTCCAGGCTTTGACAAAGTAACTGACCAGGCTGTTTACAGCGCTTTTATTAAACACCTCCACTTCTGTATTCTTAACTCTTTAGGTTTGTGTATTTCTTATATCCAGACCACCCTGAGTGCCTACTCCCTTGTTACTGAACCAAGTGATGCTAGCATCATTCTATGAGGCAAGCTGAATTCTGTGAGCAAAGTACCGTGTTCTTCAATATGAAAAGGTGTTCTTATACAACTAATAACATCAAATGAGGGACTGTGAAATCTTAAATTCACTGCATCCAGACAACACCAATAGTATCCCATTTATCTTTCTAAAACTAAAAAGGTACCCCCATTCTGAGCCCATATGTCATGTATAATTTAATTTACCTTTAATGTTATTTTACTTTTGTTACTAAGTATGCATGCATGTAACCCCGGGCTGAGCTTACAAATGTGACATTTGATCAATTGTCTATCCCAATAAATAAATGGAATTAATTAAATATAAGTACATAAATGTATATTGCTTTCCTGTTAAAATACAAAATATCTTAGCAAAACTACCTTTTTTGCCTAAAACTATTTGTTGACTTTTTTGCTCAAATCATGTCTGTGCTTCTCTCTATCATGGTGTCCATGCCCTCCTGGACAGAGGAAGTTGGTATTAACTACCATAGACCCTTACCTTTGTGAACTTCACTCACCTAACCACTGACAACTGGGACAACTCTGGATAAATATACGGCTAGGGCTAAATATGTAAGGGCCCTAGGGCTGTTAGCCTAGCAACCTACTGTGAATATATGAACCTAAGAGAAACATTGATTACACTTATGCAATTTCTGGGCATACTCAGGGAACCAATGAACTGTTGAGGGAAAAAGGTTAATATTATTTTTACTTGAAAATAAGTATAATGCTTTGGATGGTTGGGAATTAGAGTTGAGATTTACTCCCTCCTGGCATGAACATTTGATTTCTTGGACTTTATCCTCAGGATCAGATTTGGGCTATCTGGAATAAGTCTTAGTATAAACCCCTCACCTCCAAGGCATTATTCCAGTATTAACCTCCTAATTCAGCTGCAGTTTGTATCTACTTGATGAATTTAATTTGCACAACTCACTACATGGTGTAATTATACATTCTTCATCTAATGTGTCTGCTCCAAGTTTCCTGACTTTTAATTGTTGCTATTTCTTCTCACCATTTGTGTACTATTTCTCATGCTGACATTTCAACTGTATCCCTTGGCCTTTTTTGTATTTAATTTCCATTTTTATTTAGCATCCTTATCACTCATTTTGTCTTTTTGTATGGCATGTATAAAGATAGACAGCTAGTGAGTAAGAGAGGAAGAATGATAAGTTTGGAACCTCCATTTCAAAGTTACTGCTCAGGGCAGGAAAACATATACTGCTGGCAGCATAATGCTGAGGTATAAAAATACTCAGATGTGGAACAACGGAATACTATACTCTATTTATTTGGAGTGTAGTCTGCATCTCTTGTCCAAGAATTATGACAGTTGATCCTGCAGAGCTGGGGCAGTGCTTTTTAGAGAGGAAACTGGACCCTATCATAAGTATTTAGTCAACAAAATGAAGAGAAGAAGGTATAATTCTAACATAGTTATAATGCATCAAAGTGAACCAAGAAGTCAACATTTTGGCAATGAAATCCTTAAGGATTAGGTTGAGGGTATTGAAAAATTGGGATGACTGCTTAAAGGGGGATCTCAAACCAAAACCATATCAGGGATTTATTATGGTGAACAAAATGGAGTACACACAAGCACACCTCTTAACCTCTTAACTCTAAAATCAGGGACAAAGATAAAAAATCATGGGTAACAAAGGCCCAAAATCAGGGGCAGAATTGAAATATTGTGCGTATATACTTAAAAAGTTACAGATTTTGCATTAACATACATTGCATGTTAATTCATGTTAATGCAAAATCCATAACATACACTGTATGAATATTATGAAATCTGAAACTCATATGTCTGTCATTATTTAGTGATTGTAATATACAATGATTTGCTAGAAAACCACACATTTTATGAAGAGAAGTCCACAAATATGATACAAAATCAAAAACATTCTATAAAATCAGGAACAGCTGAGAGCTTTTCACACAAGGCAGAATAGAGAAAAACATGTTTATTACCAGCTTAGGTTACTGGATTTTTAAATCTAGTATTGTGTTAAGCCTAAATTAACTAAAAACTGGAAGGAGAAATATCTAGTATCCTTTTACTGTCATCTTTCTGTGCTTCTGTGTCATTTCAGTATAAATGCAATTTTTGCCTTGCTCTTGGGAATAAACTGGTGTCTTCTTACTTTGTGATGCCAGTCCACGAGAATGCTGAACCCTATCAGATGTTTTTTTCATGCAGTTTATGTACCTTAACAGCAGACTGTGTGTGCTGTAAAATAATTCACCTCTTTACAAAAAAAAAAATAGTAAAAATAAAATAAAAACAAGATAATCACAAAATACCACAACGTATAGAAAGAATATTCCATGGCTTTGTTTTTAGTTCTGCCCTGTCTTATGTGAAGAAAATGTTGCTAAAAATGTTACCTTTGAAAGAACAGAATCTGCCTGAGAGCCTGCATGTTATGAAAGGAGCATAAATTAAACATATAATGAGCTTCTTGTGTTCCAAAACAAGTAATACCAGGAATTAATACCTTGTTGAGAACATAGCATTCTCATATGTACCGTGTCATCTCAATTAGAATTCATCATGATGTCATGAAACTCCATGGTAACATTTGTCCCTGTAGCTGGATATTTATGAAGTCAACTCCATCAGCAAATGATTCCCAGAACAATGCAATGGGTTTTGAAAAGGTTAACATCACAGCTCGCACATTTAGAGCACAATGGTCAGAAGTAAGTTTATAAACAAATTATTGCCACAGTCATTTTCATTGGATATCTGGGAGAATAATTTCCACTTTTACATAATAATACAAAAATATGCATGACAATACATGCTGATTTTTCACAATAGAAATCTACAAGATTAACAGAATACTAAGAAGACTTAAATATAGCACAGTCGCAATTAAACACTCAGCCTAAGATATATACAAAATCACTCCAATCATATCAGCTAAAAATGATCAAAATACAAAATATGTACAAAAAAAATTACATGTAGTCTGGCAGTTAGTGCAGTATATTAAGGATTTGCACTGTCGATGACCTGCTTTCTGTAGTCCAAGGCACAGGGTTTGATTCTTTCTGCCTCTTTTTGCCTACTGTTTGACTCTGAATAAGTCAATTAACTAGACGGTGTTCTTGTGTTGTCCCTAAAATTGGACTAATTGTGATCAGTGGGCTTACCTGTTTAAAAAATAAAAGGTAGCTTGATATGTTTTTATTAATGTGGTTAGACAAACAGAAAATAGCACATAGCCAACAGAAGAAAATTAGGAGGAGATCAGACAGCTGAAAGAAAGAGCATAAAGGTTAGGTAACAGGACAAGTTCAATGGTGTTGTGATGGACTGCTGTCATAGAGGGTGGATTTGTCTTTACTGTACTGATGACTTGGACTGAACTAGTGTCTTAGATACTAGAAGGTCAGATTAGGGATATTCCTTTGAGTGCCAGTGTCAGCTTTCTTACCTTAATACGTAGCTATTTTCCATTAGCATGAGTTAGCCACCTCTGTTTTTAGAAGTCCAAAGTCAGCTTTGGAGAAGTTTTTCAAGGTGATTACCTTTGTGGGGGTGTGGGTGAGATGTGGATTTCCATGGTGATTAGTTTATGGTGGGATCTGACAAGGGAGAGATTGACCACTGGTGTAGAGCAACGGTCACCCATGTTAGTAATAACCAGGTCAAGGATGTTGCTTCCTCTACTGCGGGTCAGAATGAGCTGGTCCAGGGCATTTGAATTGAATTCCAGGATGCGTTGGGCCAGTGTATTGGTGCTTGAATAGTTTTCCCAGTTGATGGAGGGGTAGTTGAAGTCTCCTAGTAAGAGAGTGTTGGGTTGGACCTTGATAGATTCCAGGGTGCATAAGATCGTGGAGTGAGAGTCTAGGGACATGGTTGGGGACCTATAGTAGGCTATGACCTGGATCGCCATGTTACTCAATGTTAGTTGCACTTAAAGTATCTCAGATGAACATGGAATAGGTACATATGTTTCTTTCCAGGTCTAGCCTAATAAATGGCAATGACTCTTTACTAGATTTAGTAAGAACAAACATCTTTTCATTAGACTAATGTCATTATACTTCCAAATGGTATAAATGACCACTGTTTCATAACCAGAAATGGGTATTTTAGTTCAAAACTTGGATGGACCTAACACAACACATTGCTGAAACAGCCATAGAAGAAAGCAGCCTTCTTGCGCAATTTGAAGCCACTGCCTGGATACCAACATGTCAGAAAAAAAACCCAGAACATACACTGAACCAAATAATTAATACAACAACTATGATTAAAGTCACAAATCCCATCAGTACTTAAACATGGGGACTTAACATGGGGATATTGGTGAAAACAGCCCTAAAACCTGACTTTACATCAAGCATTCATAGCACTTAGAAAACATTTAGAATAACTACTAACTCCATAAAGGGAACATTTTTTAGGAATAAACAAATAGTAATAGCATGTTTACAGCCCCAACCACTTCTAGAAAGCTACCGAAGAACTAACAGACTGAAAATAACAGATAAGAGCTATAAATAATAAACTGAATGTCCCCAGACTGCATCTTTTAAAATGAATACAAAAATGTTTTAGAGTCTACATTAGCAGCCTATAATGTTGCGGTGGTGGTGCTGCAGTAGCGTTGTCACTTCACAGTAAGACGTTGTCCTGTTCGATTCTCAGCTAGAGCGTCTTCTGTGTGGAGACATGCGTGAATGGGCATACCTTCATTGAAGGTTGTGCATCAGGGCCGGCAACTTGGCACATAAAAATCTACTGCCAATCATTAGCGGACCGGAGTTCCGCTGTGGCGACCCCTAACCGGGAAAAGCCGAAAGACACAACAACATTAGCAGCCTATAATGCTCTATATATTTTTTAAGACTTGGCTTCTCCACCAGAGTCAGAAAGGAATTCCATTACAGGAAACACACAATATCAATGACTTATTTCACTTCAAATAATTCATCCATAATTTGTAGAGAAGTCCTATAAGAAATGTTTTGAAAAAAAATTTGAATAGTTTATTTGCAAATATATGATGATTTAGACAAATGTGGTCTACTGTGTGATCTCAAGGGTTCCAGACAGGGTTTAGAATGGTGGCCACAATTAACACTGTAACTGACCATATTTGCAACAATAAGAATCAATGTCAGCTAATAAGAGGAATTTTTGCAGACATGAGTCATGCATTTGAAACAATTGATGACATCCTTATGCTGCAGAAATTACAAATAAAATCATCCATTGACCAGATGTCATTATCTGGTTACAAAACTGTTATTCTAATTGTGCCGGTCCTTACTCCAGGCTAGTAATCAATGAGCCTCAATCCTCACCACTGACACAGTTGAGGGATGGACACCAATACACTAATCATAGGTGACTCAATAGTGAAGCACACAGATGTCCCACTCACTAGGTTGAATAAGGAAAAGTTAACAGCCAGCTGTCTATCAGGTGCCAGAATCAGACACATAACACACGCACTCAGGTCACTCCACAAGTACAAGTATGACTATGTCATTGTCCATGTGGGTGTGAATGACTTGAGATGCACCTCCCTGGACTACATGAAAAGAGACATTATGTGGCCCAGGCAGGTATGACCATAGCCCTGAGCAGTATTCTACCATCACCCAGAATGATACCACAGTATGAACAAAAAATGATTGACTCCAACAATTGGCTAAGTTTTTGGTATCATTCTAAGGGGATCCAGTATCTGTCTGCTTGGGATGACATGATTGACAGACCTCGATGCTTGGCCAGAGATGGCCTGCATCTTTCATCCCTGGGTTTCCGGGTACTGGCTAAGGCTCTTGCCACCCCTATAGTGCCTTTTTAGGCAGTGTTCCAAAGACCAAATTACCACCATAACAGCTATAAATAAATGCAATGTGAGGGTCATACTGCTCAATGCTAGAAGTCTAACTCTCAAGATGCACTCATTCAAAGCACTCCTCAAAATGGAGAACATCGACATTTGTGCTCTAACAGAGACTTGATTTAAAGCAGCAGAAAGCACCCCTGCACTAGCAGGCTATAACTCATTCTACACCTTTCGGCCCCAAAGCATGGACCACAGCTCCAAAGGCGGTGGTGTCTCCATTTTCATAAAGGATATGCACACCTCCAGACCAGTAGCCCAGCATAACACATCTGAGATACTTCAGGTAAAACTAACATTGGGTAAGATGGAGATCCAGATAATAGCCTAACGGTCCTCAACCATGTCCCTAGACTCTCACTCCATGTTCCTAAGCACCCTGGAATCTATCAAAGTCCAGCCTAACACTCACATACTAGGAGACTTCAACTACCTCTCCATCAACTGGGAAAACTACTCAAGCACCAATACAATGGCTCAATGCTTCCTGGAATTCATCAGTTCCAATGCCCTGGACCAGCTCATTATGACCCCCACTAGAGGAAGCAACATCCTTGACCTGGTTATTATTGACATGGGTGACTGTTGCTCTACACCAGTAGTCAATCCCTCCCTGGTCAGATCTGACCATAAACTAATCACCATGGAAATTCACATCTCACCCATACCCCCACAAAGGTAACCACCATGAAAAACTTCTCCAAAGCTGACTTTGGGCTTCTAAAAACAGAGGTGGCTAACTTCACGGCACCCATATCAATGGAAAATAACTGCATGACTGCCAAAAAATTCACCGATGTACTGTATGATCCATTTACATAAATGCATGGAACTAGCTATACCCAACAGAACCAAGAGGCTCTCCTCCAAAAAAAGAAGCCAATCTGGTGGTCCCCTGCCATTAATAAACTCTACAACAGAAGGAAGAAACTGTTGCAGAAAAAGGTAAAGTCCGCAGACTGGAAAAACTCCCTTATTAGCCTCAACAAAAAGTTGAAATCCCTCATCAAATTCTCTAAAGCCAGCTATGAAGGCATAATTGTGGCAGACACTAAAAACAATCACTAAGCCTTCAATAGTTATATCAAGAATCTCCATGGCAATACCCAGATTTGCTCTGAGTTACTGCAGAATGGTACCTTCTATACTGAGCCAACAGATATTGCCAACATACTGGCCGACAGATTCAGTGCCAACTTTACCCCTCTCTCCCTCCTAAAGCTTCCATTGGACCGGATAATATCCCTGGCTGTGTTCTACATGAACTACAAAGTGAACTGGCACCACACCTGTGTGCTCTGTTCAGTCACAGCCTCACCTCAGGCTTTGTCCCTACTGAATGGCACACTGCTACAGTCATCCCTCTCCATAAAGGGGGAGCAACTACAGACCCTGGGAATTATTGCACCATTAGCCTGACAAGTCTGATATGTAAAGCTATGGAGCACATCATCATGGACCTGATTAACAAAGATATAGGAAATCTGTAAACTCTAGACCCCATGCAAGTTGGCTTTGTGAAAGGGAGATCATGCCTGCTCAACCTGGTTGACTTCTTTGAGGCAGTCACCAGGGCTGTAGATGAAGGTAAGGTAGTGCATACAGGCTACCTCGATCTGGCCAAGGACTTTGATACCATTCCTCACTCAGGCATTATTGATAAACTCACAAAACTAGGCATCAACACCTATATCACTAGGTAGATTGCAAATTGGTTCACAGATAAAACACACAGTGTGAAACTAGTAGACTCCAAGTCAGACTGCCGACCAGTCACGAGTGAAGTCCCACAGGGATCGTCCTGGGTCCTCTCCTGTTCGGCATCTACTTCTCAGACATCCAGGCCAACACAGAGGGACTCTGCCTGACCAAGTTCACAGATGACTGCAAGCTGGGAGACATTATTAACTCCCGAAGTGATGCAGATATCCTACAGAAAGGTCTTACTGAGACCAATGACTGGTGTCAAAACCATGGCCTTAAGCTTAATGCCAAAAAATGTGTCATCATCCCCTTTGGTAAAAACTCAGTTCTCTCTAATTGCCAAATCAGTGGGAGTCCACTGAACACTTAAGGTGTTATAAGAAATCTGGGGATGTAGGTTGACAATAACCTCTCCTTCAACCACCAAATTGTCACTGTGGTCAGAAAGTCCTTCTATGTGGCACATCTCATTACCAAGGGTTTTGCATCCAGGAAAAAAGAGGTCATCACCTCTCTGTACTCTTTCCTCATTATACCAATCATTGAGTATAATGTCCCATTTGGCATGTACCTCACTAGACACCTGCAACAGCTGGAGAGGCCACAGGAGTACCTCACCAACAGGAACCTAGGCATTAAACACACGTTCTACAATGACAGACTCAAATGTTTCCAGCTATTTTCTGTCTCATATTGCCTACTTAGAGGCGATCTTTGCTTGACTTACAAAGCCATGTCTAACCCAGCTCTGTTAGAAATGCCACATATAAAGAAATCCCAATCCCCTCCACAGCACACACTCCAGAAAACTCAATCTCATTACCACAATCAACAGAACATGCTGGAGAGACAGATTCCTCCCCCAGAGACTGCCCATACTCTGGAATAGACTTCCCATACATGTCAAGTAGAGCACCTCGCTGTCCCTCTTCAAGAGAAATCTTGATGAGTGGATGGGTAATAGAAAGTTCACCCTGAGGATCACTCCAGTGGCTCTACTTGATAGCGGCACTGGGAACTAACATCCGGTGGCACAGTGCCAGGGCACTTCTATGGGCTAGGCTTGTAAAGGCTCCAGGGCCATTAGCCTAGAACACACCTTTAAAACCTATGAACTAGGAATGCAAATGGATACATACAGTATTTTCAGATGCAGCTCTCTGTACCAGGCACAATTTCCCTTAGGAGCACACAAGGAGCACACTCCAGAGCTGGGGCTGCACTCTCTGTCTCTCTCTCTCTCCAGGTCCCAAACATGACTCCACACTGACCACTTTGAAGCTCTGTGGCCCTGTTCCAAGTAGCTGACACACTCACTTGGATATTTGATTTTCACACACACACACACACACACACACACACACACACACACACACACACACACACACACACACACACACACACAAATACACATGCACACACCTGGGAAAGGCTAGCACAGATTTACCAACTGTGACCCTCTGCCCAGACTATAAAGTAATTATGCTGTCACCAGTCAGCTACTCATAAGTCTCTTACAAGGGTACTCAATTGTACTGAGTAAAATTTATAATAATACAAATGGTAGAGTTTGACCAATGCAGCAAGATTTTTAGGAGCAGCCACAGTGTCACTAAAATAAGCACAAGTACTCTTAAGATGTTAAAAGTATTCTTTAAAAGACCAGCCACAATGAAAGGTATAGAAATATTTAATAATAAATAAAATAAAACATGAGAATACTGAATGTCTAGTTACAATAAATACAAGAGTATCAGTCGCAGGAGTTATAAGACATAACACAGTTGGATAGATTCACACAGATGCAGGAAAACAATATTTAACTAATCTCACTATATTTTCTTGCCTGACTAAAGAACTACTGTTCCCTAGTTAAGTTACTTACTACAGCAAGTTAAGATGAGGTGCGTGGTTGTGTGAGCTATCTGTTAGAGATCTTTTCTGTGAGGTTCCAAAAAACAAAGTGCTGCAAGACTTCCAGAATATCTCTTACTAATATCTAAAAAAATAATTTCAGTGCTGGTTATAGAATGACATCACATCGGGTCACCTGACTATAATAAAATACACACCCAGAGCTTTGCTAAGATCTGTTGCAGCATCTGAAAGTTATAAAACAAATTCAAAAACTTCCACCCTTCCAGGGTAGCAACTACTTCACCCTTAAAAACAATACAGTAAGATTCCTGGTCCTGGTTTTTCCAGACATTTTTGTCTCTGGCTGCAATCGGATATGTAAGGTAAAAATCTTTATGTCCTAAACCAACCCATTTGATTTTCAATCTATTTTTCAAAATAACCTGGACTGAGGTTAACTTCTTCCCTTCCAGCATTCTCTGTTAAAACATATACATTTAATCAGTTATAATAATACTGTCTGACATACATGTATATCTCTTTTCTTTCCATCAGGACCCACTGTTGATGCATTTTTAACACAAGCAACTTTGCGAATACATTTTTAATGCAAGCTTCTGTACAAATCAGTGTGATAGTCAAATGACATGAAATTCTTTACAAAACACCAGCTAGCTATGCTGGCATATGTTACACATGCACTGCCCTACTCTCCCTGGCACAGATGGCACTACCTCATATCATCACACTAATTTTGACCTAACAAGTCTGTACAGGTGAAGTACAGTGTAATAGAAGTTCTCAACTGGGGTGTAGATTAGGGCCCATTCTCTTCTCTATGTTTACAACTGACCTGAAACAAGATTTTCCTTGTTGAATGTAGCAACTTACATAGACAATTTGTTACCCTTCAACTTAGGCACCACCTCTGACAATCTACAACACAAGGACCACATTACTAATAAATCATTTTAAAACAACAGTTATGATGGTTGGCACAAATGCAAAAATTAACTACTGCCTCATCAATAAATATAATAGACCCACTAAACAACACCACTCAAGTGTATTACACTATCTGGGCATTCTGCAAGACCCCCTAACTAGGCTTCAGATACCACATTTAGTAAAGCATTGTCACAAATGAAACTTTACTATATAGTTTTGAACTTTCTGAGGCCTGGAAACCTCCACCAGAAATGTACTAGTACCAAAACTAGCCTATGCTCTTCCTTTAGTTTCTTTTATTATTGCCACAGACGCTACTCTTCTACAGAAAACTGTGACCAGGATATACATGTTTATACACTTTGCTGAATCCAGAACACATGGCTGCTTGCTATTATAGACATCACCCTTGCTATCTATAACAAACATAGCAATCCCACTTACTGCAATAGTCTTTAAATTAATAATTTACAACAATACCTACCATTATTGTCTAAGCTAGAACATGTGGATCCCCACCCAGCAGAAACATTGGCAATGCAATCACATTAAAATGACCCCTTTCCACTCTTGTGACTGGAAAAAGTCCTTCTCAAAAACTGGGCCAGACAGCTGGAACCAGCAGCAGGCTGAAAAAAAATGTCATACAAAAATGAAAAGAACATCCCTTTACTAGAGCCAAGTTTAAATTCTTCAGTAACAGTTGTTACAACCAATCATAACATCTTTAATCTCCTATAAAGTAAAGAAATGTAAGTCAACCAACAGTTAGACAAATAAATAATCCCAAAGAAAAAGAATGTAAATATGTATTTCAGCTATTGTTCTAATATAATGATGGGTTTATGGAAATTTAAAGGTGTAAAATATCTAGTACAATAAATTCACAAACATTTTATTGTAAACATTTTTTCCTACTTAGCTGTATAAAAGGTTTGAAAAGGTGCAAAATAATCACTTGTATGTATCTACCTGTCAAGCATGATGACATCCTTAATAGATAGAATCCATCAAGATATGTCAGGATCAGTGCAAAATACAGTAAATGCACCTGAAAAAGCAAAGCAGGAAAGGCTGCCATGTCTGACATGGACAAGTCTTGCAAGACCTAACCATTGAATGGAGGTGAAAACAAGGATAAAAATACATGACAGTCTGAGTAAATGTCCGATGATTTCTAGACATGCAAAAATTGTTACTATGCTGCATTTGGTTTTGCTAGTTGCATTCAGTATATATTTACTGGTTTCTGAATTTGGCTTGATTTACTATGCTGCATTCCAACACTGCAAATCCACCACTCCTGACTTCCTTTTAAGTATTAACAACCTCACAGGTAAATCCAAGTCAACAACTGACATTCCGCTAGGTCATACATTCACTGACATTCTTCTGAAAAATATGTATAAACATTCACGACTAAGTTCTGTAGCACCATACAAGCATTTTGTGACATGGCCATTTCCCTGAGGTTTTGAGAGCCATAGATTACAGATATTTTGCCATCCAGTCCTTATCTGATTCAGAGGGTCTGCAGTATCTCAACAGGAAGGGCTTCCACTCCATTAACTACCAGTATCCATGATTCCCAACTTTGGCACAAATCCAGAACATGCCAAAGGCTCCTGTGAGATGATTTCTCACAGGTTCACTTGGTTGGTTGGTTAGTATAGACGTATGCTAGACAGATTGGTTTATACATACAGGTACCATGCAAGTAGGGAACAAGCCACCTATAATATGTTCCTTTTTTGTGTGATGCATACAATGCCAGATGTGTCCTAGAGACCTGGTTGATGAACTCCATCTGTAACTACCAAACTGTACAGAAAATGGCCCAAAATGCAGCTCATGTGAAATTTTGAAATGCGGAAGTGTGTGGTTATGGCCTACTGAAGGGACACTTCTGTTGTCTCTCCATGTCAGGAAATGTACTGCAGTTTAGTCTAGACATTTGTAGCAATGTTTTTGTTACTTGTGCTGTGCTGCTCATCATGGTATTGTGCAGATAGATGGACCAACATGGCAACATCTTGGCAGGTCTGTTCATACCAGTCATAACAGCAGATGGACAAGATGGAGAATCAGAGTAAGAACATGCAGAAACAGTACTGCAGCTAAGGTAGAGGTGGGTGTAATAGAATGCAACATTAACAGAGAGTTAGTGTTTAATCAAAAATTATGGACCATGATACAGGCAACGTAGCATAAAATTATATATATATTATCACACCAAGACAATGCAGAGCAGTACATGGACTGGCCACACAATGCATCAGACATTACCATAACCACACAGGTTAGGTTATGGAGAGGGCACAGTCATTATCACTTACACAGGTAGTGGTGGACAAAGTGACAGGTGAGTTCAATACTATGAATTTGGGTAGAGTAGTGAGAGAAGATGGTAGCTACATACTCTGGGATGTTTTGAGGAGTCTGTGAACAAATAATCTAGTGGTGAGATCAGGCTACCACGATCTGATCACTGGTGGCAATCAATGTGGTAGTTTAAGGTGTCAGAGCTTAGTGCAATCTGTGGAAGGGAAAGTGCTGAACTATGGGACTGTATGTGTGTGTGTGTGTGTGTGTGTGTGTGTGTGTGTGTGTGTGTGTGTGTGTGTGATGACAGGACACACCATGTGCTAATCTTGGTAAGTGCTGTTATCAATGACCTGGTCAATACCCATAATTGAAGGAGGCAGGCTTTGTGACCACAGGCAACAGGGAATAGGAACATGTACTTGTAGCCTGATGAAGCATCATAGGCATCAAGCAAGAAGTGCCATCGTCAATCAGCTGGACGATGCTCACAACTAGGGCTAGTAGGATGTGTGTCCACAGGCAACAGTGATGCCACATCAACATAAATCTGTGTATTCTGACTTTATATGACCTATGGTTGACCTCCATACATCTTAACCTTCTTATGACCATGAAATATATGCCCTGTGGAGGCAGACTGAATGGATATAGGCTCATAGGTTCATAGGTTGGTACTAGGCTATCAGCTCTAGGGCCTATGCAAGCCTAGCCATAACAATTCCCTGAATATTTCTTCCCACAATATTTACTTCTCTGGACCCCTGTCTAGCAGGGTGACTGACATGATCCCCAGGGTGAATTTCTTATCTCCCATCCAATATAGGTTCATAGGTTGAAAACATTAGGTTCATAGATTAGTACTAGGCTAACTGCCCTTGCGAGCCATTTTAAGCCTAGCCAATTATCTCTTATAAGACTCAAACCCTGCACCTTGTGTTTGTAAGGCAAACACCTTAACTACCTCCCAGCTATATCTCATGAAGACAGCCATGGAGGAAACATCTACTGCCAGTGACCTTGGCAACATGTGTCCTTATACTAAATACCTCTGTACACTTGGTGCAAGGTGTCCCACAGGCGATAGAGTGCACTCATCATCTCCACAATGCTGTGTGTAGCAGGTAGCTTAGGTATGGTTCACTGTCCTTCATATCCAGTGGTTACATGTCTTAACCATATCAGGGATGGTCCAGGAGTCAGGGTAGTGTGCAGCCCTTGCCTTGTCTATGATGGGTACACACAAGTCAAAGGCAGTGGACACTTCATATGTTGTGTGTGCTGGGGACAAAGGTGGAATGTGTTAGAGTCTGGTAGAAAATATCCATCATGTACTGGTGAGGCTGTGTGCTCAGCCTGTATCTCTTCTGGGACTTCTGTAATTCTGGATGTAGCAGCTCTTCCACCTGCAGTGTTGCAGACAGGGCTAATGTGCTATCAGACCATGACACTTGATGTTGTCATCATTGCCATTCTTAGGTACCCTGTTGATGTCAGTCCTATGTCGACCTGCTGCATTGGACCCTCAATGCAATCTGTGAAAACAGGAACACACGTCACCGCTATCTGCCCACACACATATGCCCTTATAACATCTGTGATGTTAATGCTACTACACCTTAAAATACAGCTCCAGAATATGATAACAGATACCTCATATTGCAGATGTTGAAGTTGCAGACCAGAAGGAAAGATATGCAGGTGGTTTGCCTTCAAACATGCAGTTTAGTGTAATATATTGAACTGCAATGAGCATTACTAACCTGGTGCTTTCCCAACTGACACACAGGTGGTTGGAACTAGCCCACATTCAAGCCATCCTTAGGTAGGAAGGACTGCAACCCCCTAAATCATGAATGAGACCAAAATCTCTTCAACCTCTGTGAGTCACATCAGTGTAGGTGTTCTTTCCCCTGAGGTGGACCTGTCTGTTTCAATGCCCCATGTGTTTTCCTTTGCACAGAGCATTATACAAATGACCCTTCATCGTGTTTGTTGTAAGACCTTATTATGGCGGCCCACCACATTCACATCCTGCAAATGTCCCTGCCAGATATGCTCCTGATAATGTTTGTTTGTTTGCACCATCCTTGCCTAGGATGTGCATGCCATGTATATGAAGGGCCTGTAATATCACTTCATTCTCCTGGCTACTGAAAGCTTTCAGGCATTGTCTTCCTCAGGTGACCATGACAATACATCCACACCTGTGAGTGAAGCATGTTAGTCAGTGAGAGTGTACGGTATGTAGTCAGATACCAACACTTATGGCCACATCCTCATCATCATGCTCCTGGTCATCAGTTGCAGGTCATGTTGTACCTCGGTATATGGCCCTGGAACCCCATACCTTTTCAGACATGTCCTTTACAAGGTTTCTAATGTGCATAGTTGTCTCCCTCTCCCACAGCTACAGATAGGTAGTGTAGTGCCATGCAAATCTCACGGGTTTGCAGTTACACTAATACCATGGTATCTTCCGCACTCTTACTGACGTCCATCACAGGGTTTGTTGTTCTTGCTGAAGTACTTTACCATGCAGCACACCTTCCTTAACTCTGTGAGTCTTCAGGTCTACAGAATCTTTATTTAAATTCCTCTATTCTGCAGTTATATGGTAATGAATGTAGTGGTGCAAAAGGGAACTGATGCTTTCTATCATGGTAACAAGAGCCAATTACTGAGACAGCTATGCCAGTGAAGCTAGTTAGCTCCACTGTCACTGAAATGTTGCCATTGGGCAATAAATTACCAAAACCTGTTGCTTCCAGCTGTTCACATTAAAGTGACTATGAAGCATGTGATCAGTATGTGTGTGGATACAGCAAGCATACAGCATGTATATACCCATAGCACCATTGTGCAGTACTGTAGCTATGTTTCAGTGTCACAGTTCTGCACTACAAATACATACATACAAATATTTTAAGCACAGACATTAATGTCCTGGCAATATACTGGAACAGTTATTCCCATAATAAGTGTCCAGGCGATTTTTAAAATATCTAAAGTAGTACTTGCTTTAATGTAATTTGGTAGTCTGTTCCATGCATCAGCTGCTCTTTAAGAGAAGAGATTCCTATAGAATCTTCTGCATAGAATGTCTGATGATTCTCATCTACTTTTTGAAGACCCCAAACATTTCCAGAGGTAATTGTCTCTAAATGCCCTATATACCCAAATAAGGTATCCTCTTAAATATCATTATGAGACACCGTACAAGTTCAGATATTTTAGTTTTTAACTTAAATGTTTCCACACATGGATGCCCTTGGTAAATTTCCACTGTACTCTTTCCAATTTACTCTTGCTTATTCTGTTATAAGGTTTCCATATTGTTATTCCATAATCAAATTTGGGTCTAATGCAACTTACAAACAATGAATTTTTCATTTTTGATTTCCTAGACTTTATAAATCTTTTTATACACACCATAGTTCTATAACTATCATTAACCAAATGGTTGATATGGTTAGAAAAAACCCAAAGATGGATCTACCCATATACCCAGGTCCTTAAATGAATTTACAGTTTCAATTACTGTGTACTGTATTAAATATTCACTTTTCAATTTATGTCTTCCAAATCTGGTATGCTTAGTTTTTGATGTATTTATCAGCATATTATTCTCCTGTGCCCAAATGGTCAATTTAGTCAAGTTCTTTTGCAGACATGCCCTGTCTGTAACACATATAATCAGTTTATCCAATTTCAAGTCATCTGCAGATTGCAGAACACCTGACATGAAAAAGATAGATCTGAAAGATATAATCTAAATAAGTACAAGCCTAGGACAGAGGCTATGGGACACCCTGACTGTAACCGAGAATTTCACCTGACCATTTGTTGTATTATACTTGCCATGTCCTATTTGTAAGCCATGCAGCTATCCATCTTATCAAGAGTGCATTAATACCTAGTTGCTCTAATTTATTGATCAGTGTTTTGTGTAAGACCCTATGACATTCTGAAGTTAAATCCATAAGTTACGTGACAGCACAGATTTTCTTTGACAACTGTTATTATGCTGTCATGTTAGAGGTGGCAATATATATATTTTCAACATATGCATGCTAATATATGGTTTCAAGTCCCAGTTTTCCATTTCTGACAATAACCTGTCCAGTATTGCATTCTCCATTATTTTTCCACAACATGAATGTAAACTTAAGGGTCTATATGACTCTGGGTTTGTCCTACCCCCTTTCCCTTAAAGACAGGTTTAATGTTTGCATGTCTCCAATCTTGAGGAATTTCCCCGTGTTTATATGACCCAGTAAATAAAATATATAATGGTACTATAAGTTCTTGCTGAAATGTTCTCAGGTATTTATTACTAATTCCATCTCCTCCCTGTGCTTTGTTTGGATCCAGTTTGCATAGATCCTTTTCAATATAATGTAATTGGATTTCAGTATCTGAGGTTACATGGATGTCACTAGGACAACTTATCACTCCCTCTGTGGAGACAAACTGTTATGCATAAGATTTTGTAAATATATCTATAATCTTGTGTCTGAGAATACATTTTAGAATCTACACACAGTTTACCAATTTGTATGTCTTTACTCCTTTCACATATTATGTGTCTATAAAATGGTTTCCTATTACGCTCAATATCTTTAAATAAATTTTCTTCAAATTTTATTTGATCTTGTCTCACACTATGCGTAATTTGCTTGTCCATATTGTTTTGTTTGACTTGTTTTCTATTTCTTATATTTTTGTCTCTTACCTTAATCAAGTGTCTTGTTCTTATGGAAATATATCCTCCTGATGCTGCATGCCTAGATTTTTTGATTTTTTTTGTATTTAAATTATCTTTCAAAACTTTCCACATCCTGCAGTGTTTCCACTGAACACATCGCTCCAATTAGTGTCACATAGTGACTGTTTTGCTTTCATGTAATCTGTTATTAATCTTCTTTGCATTGGTTTAGATTTCATTTTGGGAGAATTACTTAGCAATATGTTAACCTTAATAACCTCATGATCACTGCATATCAACAGTGGTAAAACTTGACATGAAGTAGCAATAATTTCTTTAGGAACACAAAGTCTACTATGTTTTGTTGCCTAGTAATTTTTTTTTACAATCTGAAGCAATTGTTGTTCCTGATCTTGAGAAGTGCACGGCATCCTGTCTGAACACATGTGCCCAAAATTAAACTCAGATGTTCTACACATTTCCATTTTTTAAAAGAGTTTTTTTCATGTAGGTATTTACCCAAAACAATCTTTTCATTCACGCTGACATGGCTCTCCTTTCTGTATGCGATTTGCGAAAAATATATGCTAACACTTGTACAAGCTTTGCTATCTAAGAGGGCTTTAAGTTCCCTGCTAACGGTCAGAGAATCTTTGCAGATGAGATCATTTGTACTGTCATGAATAAAAACAGATCCGTACTTCCTTGCATTAAGGTATTCTAAGCCCTGCCTCACATCTGCTATTTTTCCTCCTGGCAAGCATAACACTGTTCGATGTTCATTATCTTCTCCTCTAATAACTTAATCTCAGATTACAAGAATATCTTTTCTGACTGGATCAGAAGAATCTTCAACTTCTAACCCAGTAGTATTTGCACTATCATTTATAACAAAGGAATGCTCTTCATCACCATTAGTCTTATTAATCCCACGGTTTTCATTGCTTATTACATTTGCAAGCATACAATTCTCATCCAGCTGGCTTTGTACATCCACAGTTTAAGCCATGTTGTCAAAGTCACCTCTTTTTTTTTTACAGTAATGTTCTTCAATCCTTCCATGTTCAGTTTTGATTTCTTCCTTTTCACCTGCCCGTTGCCTCTTTTTCCTACCTTCTCTGTTGGAAAAATTATGTGTTTTTCTGAAGACTGCAGGTTTTCTAATAGAAAAATGTTATCATTCCCTGTCTTCATTATGTTACATAACAAAGCAGTGTCCTGTTTAGTATGTATTCTATTTGCTTTACACACATTTACCAGTTTATTTTTCTTCTTTGTTATTTGTTGTGAACTTCTTCCATTCTTTCTTTATTTCCTTCTATATGCTCTGAATCTTCACATTGCTGAATACTTGCATCCAGAATTCCAAAGTTGTCAGGGGCATCGTCTTGTTTCATAGTGGTTGAATGATCTTTACAGACAATAGACACATAATTTCCTAAATGTGTTCTATTTGTTTTTTGCCTAACATTATTTATCTCACCAGTCCAGACACTAATACATGTAACAACAGTTCTCCAAGCTGTGCCAACTGCACCAGTGCAATCATCATCAGTAAGTCTAGATTTACTTCCAACAGCGGTAAGTAAATCATCCTGGGTGGCCGTGGTTGTGCAGCAGTTAGCACTGCTGTCTCACAGCAAGAGGTTCTCTGGTTTGATCCTCAGCTGGGGTGCCTTCTGTGTGGAGTCTGCATGTCCTCCCTGTGATCGCGTGGGTTTCCTCTGGGTACTCTGGTTTCCTCCCACATCCCAAAGACATGCTGTAGGTGGATTGGACACTGTACTGGCCCTAGGTTTGAGTGCGTGCATGTATGTGTTCCTTCTCTGGAAGTTTGGGCACTGGGCTGGCAACTCGACACAGTAAACTCCACTGCCAATCATGACCAGACAGGTGATCTGCTGTGGTGACCCCTAACCAAAAAGCTGAAAGAAGAAGTGGTTAAGAAAATCATTCAACTTTTGACATGAGGAACACAGATCACCAGTGTTATCAAGTGTTACCTTTAAATATACATAGCATTTATTACACTGTAGAAGATATTTCTGCTTTAGAAAATCATTAATGGCATACTCATTTAAGGAATCCATAATCAGCTGCAAATGAATACAAATTTCTAAAAGAAAAGAATAATCAAAATCAGTTACCACAGAATTCAAAGAGAACTTAAATCAGTTTCTAAAAAAAGGTAACACAAACAATATACAACTAAATATAAAATTAAGTACAGTAAAGCTGCTGCTCTGACCATACAAATTGTCAAAGTCAATAAAATCCAAAAACGATCGGGAACACAATGAGAGAGAGTTCGTATAATAAAGATAATTTAATATTGCCACACAGGTAGAATTAGCGCTTTCGGCAGGTAATATAACCCACCTTCATCAGATTACACAGCAGAACATAAAAAAAACTTCATTTATGCATTTAAGCATGAATTTTGCCCAATTACATTGAAGTGCATTTTATAAACTATTTAGTTACCGTAGCGACCTTAAAGTAAGATCGCTACCTACATGCTTTTGCTTGCACTGTTAACATCCATGAAAGTGCATGCATTTAAAATCGCAAATATTTTAAAAAAACATTAATGCATGTCTTGCTTATTTTAAACTAACCCATATCAATTCCCTTGCATTACGGCAGACTTTCGATATATTTACTATAGCAAAAATTAATGCAAGGGAAAAATTATTCACTAGGAAATAAAAAACCAAATATATAACCAAATATATAACCCTCTCTAGACTTTACACCTCCAGGGTGACAGTAATGTATGATGTTATTATACCTTATATTAAATATAATTCTGTTACAATGGCACATATTGTGTAAATGTCAAAAAATATAATATAATGTTATACATGCATTATTCTAAATAAGTCTAAAATTATATACAAATCTCACTATGCCTAAACAATTCCTATTCTTACTGCTTTAAGGCAATATTATTACATAAATTTACCATTGAATAAATAAATAAATAAAACACTTAATGTTAATTTTATATGTTATTATTAAACTAACCTTGAATTGTATAATAAAATCTACAACTTCATTCCTATAATAATGTATGACCATAAGCATAATATTCACAATAGTAACGTGAATTACCTAATATCTACCTATTGTATGCTAACCACTTCAAAACGCATTTGATAGAGAGAGCCTCATTAATACCTGGTGTAACCTGTGCCCTAGTACGAATTTGCCAGCATAATTCATCAATCTCTAGGCGAACTTGCCAGGGTCCCCCTCTGATGTCTTGTTTTCTTTGTTGCAAAATAACAAACTTAAAAGAATGTCCACTATTTTCAAATACATGCCTAGCCAGACATGCATTAATGTTTTTTTAAAATATTTGCGATTTTAAATGCATGCACTTTCATGGATGTTAACAGTGCAAGCAAAAGCATGTAGGTAGCGATCTTACTTTAAGGTCGCTACGGTAACTAAATAGTTTATAAAATGCACTTCAATGTAATTGGGCAAAATTCATGCTTAAATGCATAAATGAAGTTTTTTTTATGTTCTGCTGTGTAATCTGATGAAGGTGGGTTATATTACCTGGCTAATTCTACCTGTGTGGCAATATTAAATTATCTTTATTATACGAACTCTCTCTCATTGTGTTCCCGATCGTTTTTGGATTTTATTGGTTTATCTTGTGTGTTTGGTGCTGAAATTGTCAAAGTCACACAAAAGCTGGAATTTCTTTACATCACTTGAGTGAATGCAAGCAGGAGTTTCTGCACACTGTCGTTCAGTCTAACTTTTTTTTAACAGTAAAGAACAAGTCACAAACCAAGACAGGATAGTTTAGATAAGCTCTGAATTGTCCTGTTCATGGTCTGTGTGAATTTATAGATAAAGTTCAAGTGCAAAGCACCACGAAAACCAACTGGTAACAGACAATAAAATCCACGAACTTCAGGCTCCTTCTTTACTTTGAAAACTTTAATTTTAGATTTAACTTTAAAACAGCAAAGAACAAGTAAAACCACAATAAATCAAGTGCTTTCACCCAGGCTCTCCCAGGCTTTTTCAAGACAAGTTATAAGCCATTTTCTTTGACCTTTTATACAGGAATGTTATGTGCAATCATGTGATCAATTAAACATTTAATTATTTAACTGTCACAGTTAGTTAACTCTTTGTTTCCAGAAAAAATACTTTTTAAAAATCTCCTGTGTGCTGATTATGTTGAATACCTGAGTAAAGAACTACTAGCAACATACAGTTCTTAGTTTCAATATAACAATAGTTTAGTTTATGGTGTTAAATGGTTAGAAAACCTTTAAGTTGTTTGCATATTTGCATTTTAAGTATAATAATGTGTAAACCTGCCATCAAATTATTACGTTGCAGTAAAATTTCATCTCATGTAACAAATGTATAAAAATATTTAAAACATTTAAAATGTAATGATACAAATAAAATAAATATAATAAATGTATAAATAAATATATTGGCTGTTTTAAATACTTAAAAACTCTGTCTCAACAGCCCTGTTAAAATACATATTGAAAATACATGCCATAAATAAGGATTAAAATATCCATTATCAATACGCTTAGCAAATACCTGTTAAAAATGCGTATAAAAATGCATGTCAAAGAAATACATATTCAAAATACATTAAAAGTATGCATCAAAATACATGTTAAAAATACATGTTAGAAATAATTCGTGTGCAAGTCCAAAATGTGAACAAATAAACATTATAATTAGAGTTGTAATTATAATGTCAACATCTTGTACCAAGTATGTGTGCTGGATCTTACAGTGTTTGATAGCCATAGCCTCACTCTTCTTATTAAAATACTTGCATGTAAAAAACTTATTTGTAGATTATATACAACTAAATGTAAAAGATTGTTGTGGTAAAAATCACTACCTAGAACATTATTTGAGTAGTCTTATAGTATGCTTATGTTATAATTTTGCCCTTCTGAGTTTAAGTGCACTACTCAGACTTATAGCATCATTCAAGCCAGGGGGTCTTGAGGTATCCAATGTTAACTGCCAAAGAAGTTCTTTGTATTCTAGGGAAGATTCCCAATCCCCACCTCTTGGGTTACTCTTCACTTGGTCTAACACTAAAAATTTTAGATCCATCTGATTACAATTTAAAGAATGCCTGTAAAACGCATTAGTTTCCTTTTGCTTGCTTACTTCATAAAGATGTTCATAAATCCTTTTTGCTAGTGTTCTTTCTGTTTTGCCTACATAAAAACTCAGACAATGTTGGCAAATTCTGAGATAAACCACCCCTTTAGTTTTGCAGTTATAGTAGGCTAAAGATCCAACATATCTTTTCCTTGATTTAAGGTATAAACCCTTCCTATTCATAACATAAGGACACTGCTTGCATGTTTTGCATTTAAATGTACCACACCTAGATGGTCCTTCATTCACCTTCACTAACAGATTGGCCTCAAAACAGTCTTTTAAATTCATATTCCTTCTCTTAATAAAATGAGGTTTATTCCCTAAAATTTGTTTGAATTCTTCATTAGATGTTAAAATTGGCCAATACTTCTCCACAATCTTCTCTACTGCTGCACTTTCATTACAATTAGTGTGTATAAATGACTTTGTCCCTTATTGGCATTCTCTACTGTCACCATTTCGTGACTATGGACTTCACCCAGCAGGGGAAAATATTTTACTTTTCTACTAGCTATGACCTCCATGGCTATCGATTCAAACATTTGTGTGGGATAACCTCTTTCCATAAACAATGTTTTTAGGAAGGCAACTTCCTTTTTAAACACTTTTTCTTCTGTGCACATTCTGGAGGCTCTGATCAATTGCCCCTTTATAATCCCTTTCTTTTGGAATAAGGTGTGATAGCTATCAAAGTGTAAGTACGTGTTTGAAAAACTTTCTTTCCTATGTATACTGGATTCAAAACACTGTTTTTCAAAATTCTTATACAAGCATACATCTAAGTAGTGCAAACTGTCATCCTTAATGCTGCTCGTGAATTTCAAAAAATTGGTACTTAAATTAATATAGCAAATAAATTTGTGTAATTCCTCTTTACTCCCCTTCCAGAGAATGCAGATGTCATCCAGGTAACATTGGTAATGCGTTATATTTTTCTTCCATTCTGTGTTGAAAATACAATTTGACTCCCAAAAACCCAATACTATATTAGCATAGGCCGAAGCACAGGGGGTGCCCATTGCTACACCTCTCTTTTGACAAAATAATTCCCCATTGAAAAAAATGAAGTTGTTAGTTAGTATTGTTTCCATAAATTCTACCAGGAGCCCTATTGTGTTTGCTGTTAAACCTGAGTGCCTTGTCAGCATATCATTGAACCATCTAAGCCCTGTCTCGTGTGGTATGCTTGGGAACAACTCGACTACGTCAATTGTAACCAAAAATTGTGTTTCCACGAAATATTCATTTTTGATGCTTCTTAGGAACTCCCATGAGTCCTTACACAAACCCTGCACTGAGTCCACAAACTTCTTAAGTGTAAAATCCACAAATTTTCCCAATGGCTCTGTAATACTCTTTGCACCAGCTACAATGGGTCTAAATTGCAATGGGTCCAGACCCTTGTGTACTTTGGGGATGCCAAAAATAATGGGAGTTACTGGTTTGTTCACCCATAAATAATTGTATAGTTGTTCATTCATTGCCCCCTGGTATAAATGATCTTCCAACATATATTTAATTTTAGCATAAGCAACATTGCGTTCATTGATTGAGACACTGTTGTACTGCTCTGTGTCATGTAAGGAAGAATAAATAGAGGCTTCATAATCATGTTGGTACATGAGTACAACCCCCCCCCCTTGTCCGTTTTCATAACCCTAATACCATCACTATTTAATTTTTTAATTAAACCAAATACTTCTTCAGGAAGGTTGTTATGATGATTTTGTTCTTTCTTATTCTTAATGCCCCTAATTTCTGTTTCAATCATTTCCTCAAATATTTTAAGTGTTGGATGTAGGGGGGGGGGTTCCACGTACTGGTTCTACACAGTGATTTGTTAGTAATTTCCTTCCCTTTTAGACAAATGTTTAAATTAAGTTGTCTTGTAAACATTTTTAAGTCTAAAATTGTTTTTGGGATGTTAATAGACCTGGTTGGTACAAAATGCAACCCTTTAGTAAACAATTCAAAATACTTGTCATTTAGAACAGTTTCAGTAAAATTGTAAATTATAAAATTATCCTTCCTTGACACCTTACACAATTCGTCACTATTGTTTGTTTCCATGTCCATAGTACTTTCTATCTCCTCACTGTGTTCCACTTCTTGGCATACGGGGTGTACTGCCTTTGTACTTGTCGCCCCTGGCCATACTGAAAACCCTGTTCTAACTGATTGTAATGTGGGTTGGATTTTTGAGCTAACCTTTCACTCCTTCTTGGACCCTGCACAATATTCTCATCGTCTAACATTTCCTTCTCACCATTATCTAAGTTGAAATTATTATTTTGTTCTCTAACCCATTTGTTTTTAAAATGCACATTATATGCTAATCCTTTGTTGTATTCTTGCAAGTCACGCTCTAGTTTTCTAACCTTTCTGTTAAAAATACGCATACAATGATTATCAACTTCTTTAAAAGTATTTTCATAATCTTTTTTAACACCATTAAAACATGTGTCATTAATAATGAAATCATTAAGAACATTAGCTTCTTGTAACAGTACTGAAGCTTTATGTTCATAGTCTTTGACCATCAAGTGCATCATCTCTAAGCCAGTTTCATTAAAAAGCGAAGACAATTCCTTAAACAATTCAGAGCCCTCTACTGCATTTTTCCGGAATTTGTTGATGCGAAGCCCTTTGGGTACCCTTTTAACCCTTATACATTCAGACAGATATTCAATTTCCATCTGAATGGTTTTATAAGCGTATAGACAGAGTTTTTAAGTATTTAAAACAGCCAATATATTTATTTATACATTTATTATATTTATTTTATTTGTATCATTACATTTTAAATGTTTTAAATATTTTTATACATTTGTTACATGGGATGAAATTTTACTGCAACGTAATAATTTGATGACAGGTTTACACATTATTATACTTAAAATGCAAATAAGCAAACAACTTAAAGGTTTTCTAACCATTTAACACCATAAACTAAACTATTGTTATATTGAAACTAAGAACTGTATGTTGCTAGTAGTTCTTTACTCAGGTATTCAACATAATCAGCACACAGGAGATTTTTAAAAAGTATTTTTTCTGGAAACAAAGAGTTAACTAACTGTGACAATTAAATAATTAAATGTTTAACTGATCACATGATTGCACATAACATTCCTGTATAAAAGGTCAAAGAAAATGGCTTATAACTTGTCTTGAAAAAGCCTGGGAGAGCCTGGGTGAAAGCGCTTGATTTATTGTGGTTTTACTTGTTCTTTGCTGTTTTAAAGTTAAATCTAAAATTAAAGTTTTCAAAGTAAAGAAGGAGCCTGAAGTTCGTGAATTTATAGATGACTAGGTCCCTTGGAATGGCTAGAGTTTGCCTGTCCAAAACACATTCCTTTCTATAACAGCGAACATTAAAGGTAAAGCAACAACTTATAAATCAAAGTAAATCTTCTTATCTACAAGCGATTCCTTCCTTCCTACAAACAGTGGAAAACAGTGGTAAAATAAAATATAAATTCAAATAAAAACTTTATTATTAAGCCACTGCACAATCAATCAAAAACCAATACAGGATTGTTTAGATAAACTGTTAATATTGTCATGGTGCAGCATTATGTTGCATGACACATGAATCCTAAGTTTGCCATCTAGTCACATGGGGTTACCATTTTGCTATCTGAGAACATGTGAGTAAGTGGCCATGGCTACTTCATACACTGTGGAATGCAGGGTACCCACACAGTTATCCAGGGCAAGAACTTCATGGAGTACTCTCTAGGCAAGTGTGATATACCACTGTGAAAGGTTGATATTTGACCTTTTGGGATGGTGATTGATTCCACTTGCACCACTCTTTCTGATAAGCAGTACTGCCACCAATGCAGTGATCTGAAGGCAGTGCCATCTCAACTTGCTTTGTCAGTAGGAGGAAGATGTTCAGGAGAGAGAAAGAAAGAGACTGAAATGTACTGTAAGCTTTTTGGGGTGTTGTACTGCTGTTGTTCACTCCTGCAACTTATTTATATGTATATTTTGGAGTCCATACCTGCTTTTTACTGGTGAAGGAATGATAACTGAATGCATATGTAGAGAAGGCACACTGCCTCTTTTGGCTGCAGGGTGTTATGATGTTTATGCAAATCCATTGTACAACTGTGATTGTGTTTGCAGCTTATGTGTGTAATCAGTTTTTCCCTTTTGTTATCCTTTTAAAAGTCCATTTGTGAAAGAAGTGAGTCTTCAATCTCCCTGACTGTGCTGGCCAATGCCTCTGACACTAGGTCACCAATTTCTTCCAAGTCTGCCACACCATCCTTCTTTTGGAGGTTACCTAGATGGGACATTGTGTACTCCATGTCCACTTCTTGGGGGGTGGAGTGAAGGACTCTCTTCTGAAAGTGGAGCAGATGGGTTTCTCCTGATCTCCCAATGTCAGTTGTGGAAAATGGCAGTTACAGAGATATGCTGGCAACTGGATGTTTGTCTGTGCAATGTGGAACACTTTGGTCATGGCTTGTAGAGTTACAAGACTAGCAGGACCAACCCATCTGGTCAAGAGAGGAACAGCTAGCCCACAATATTGACCTGGGTCTGTTTCCCTGTAGGCCAGCTTGGCATCCAACTATGGCAGGACTTTTTCCTCTTTTATGCCTCATTCCCCATTCCCTGTTAGCTGTTTAGCCCTCTCCATCACCATATCTACCCTCTGTATGACTATGCCCATCCACTGTCCTCCCTACCTTTTGAATGTATATCCCTCAGTCTGTCTGCTGCTTCTTACTGACTTTCTCCCTCAGTCTCATTCACATACATTACTCAGAACCGTTTCCACTGGCCCTTCCTTTTCATATTTTTACAAAAAAAGGCTCTTAAAAATAATCCTATCACTGCCTTTCATGCCTTATGGTCACCCTTGTAGGTTTTCCTTTGCTTGCTGTTCTTCTATTTCTATTTTACTACTTTCTACACTTCCTCTTTATTTTATGTGATGGACACAGATGCTACTTTGCTGTGCACACCTGCCATGGTATACCTGATGGCTGCTATTCCACCCTTCTTATGCCAGAATGAAGAGAGGTTCAAATTGCATTACTTTGCATGTATGAGCATGCATGGTATACATAATGGAAGCTATGCTACCCTTCTTGTGCCAGATGGGTGAGAGATACAACTATACAGCACTAAAATTGCAAACATGAGCACACATTGAGTCAGCTGTACTAACTTACCCTCACTGTGAAATCTGTCACATTGGTCACACGCATGACTATAGTGATGTTCCTGCCATAGAGCAGTCTAGTGTTACTTATCCTGCTACTGCTATGCTGCTCTTTATAGATTCATAGGTTCATAGGAGGTTACTAGGTTATGGGCCCTAGAGCCTTTATAAGCTTAGCCATGTTATACCCTTGTTCTCTTATTGACCAAGTTATATGGTCTTTATTTGCAATGTGAGACTATGGTCAACACTGACCACCCTTATCCAAGAGGGATATAGGTGAACCCTCAATGTAAATGTATGGTCTCTCATTCAGTTGTCTAAGTTACACTTAAATATTGTCATTGAGAAGCTCTGTTTTAAGTGAATTAGGAGTTTGTTCCGGGGAAGTGGCAGTATCTGTCTCTCCAGCATATCCTGTTAATGTTGCAGGCTAGGTTAAGATCCCTAGAGCAAGTGAATCTTGTCCCATTTGACTTGTGGATTTGCAGAATTTCCATTTGGACAGGGATTGAGACTGCTGTGTAGGCCAGGCACAAGTCGCCTCTCAATAGCCTATAAGATACACAGTACAGTGACAGGGCCATCAGTCTGTCCATGTCGGTCATGTGTTGAAGGCCCTAACTTTTCTTGGTGAGAAACCTCTGAGGTCTCTCCAGCTGCTGCAGGTGTCTCGTGAGGTATGTACAGAAGAGATTGTTGTACTCTATTACTAGTCTTATGAGGGATAAGTACAGTGGAGTTATAACATCCTTAGCTCTGGATACGATGCCCCTACTTATGAGATGTGCAACATAGAAGGTCTTCCTTACACTGTGGACACATGATGATTGAAGTTAAGTTTGTTATCAGCCTGTGTTCCCAAATCTCTCACCGCAGGGTTTGAGCTAAAAGTGGTACTGTTAATATTGTAATTTGTAGGGACTTCCCCTTAGCCAAAAGGGATGATAACACATTTTTTTGAATTTAGTTTAAGTCCATGGCTTTGGCACCAGCCATTTGTCTATGTAAGCCCTTTTTGTAGTATGTCATCATCATTGTGGACTCAGATTGCACCCAGTCTGCAGTCATCGGCAAACTTGGTAAGCCACAGGCCAACTATTTTCACCTGGACTTCTGAGAAATAGATTTCAAACAGTAGGGGACCCAGAACAGCTCCTTGTGGTACCCCACTGGCAATTGGTCTGCTGGTAGAGGTGGAATCCACAACTTTGACTGTATGCATTCTCTTGGTGAGCCAGTTGGCTACCCATGTAGAGACATACGGGTTAATTCCCAGCTGGGTGCATTTCTTAATGATGCTTAAGTGGGGAATTGTGTTAAAAGCCTTGTCTAAGTCAAGATAAGCTGTATGTAATGTTTTGCCTTCATCAAGGGCTTTGGTTGCATTCTCAAAGAGGTCCACCAAGTTTAATCAGAATGCTCTACCCTTAATGAAGTCAAATTGGGTCGAGTCAAGAGTTTGAAGGTCATCTATGTCTTTGTTAATACGGTCCATGATGATTCTCTCCAGGGCCTTGCAGATAAGGCTGGTTAGGCTTATGGATTTATAGTTTCCAGAGTCTGTTGATGGATCCTCTTTGTGCAAGGAAATTACTGTTGCTGTTTTCCACTCTGCTGGGACAAAGCCACTACTTAGACTGTGGTTCATGAGCGTGTCAAGTGGTTCCAGCAGGTACTGATTTAGACCATTTAATATTTATCCTGGGATGTTATCCTGTCCCATAGTGGCTGTGTTTTTGGTCATGGAGAGTATGGTTATGACCTGCTGTTTGGAGATACTAGGTAGAGGACTGGTGACAGGTTTGCTTTAGGGTCAGTATGCGTGGTACCATTCACTACTAGTTCAGCACAAAGCTTGGCCTTCCCTTTTAGATTTCTGACATAGCTAAAGAATGCCTTATGATTATTCGTAGCTAGGGATGCTTGTTTAGCTTTGTAATTGGCTTTGGAGGACTTTACAAGATATCTAATCTGCTTGTTTAAGCTCTGGAGGGTGTCCTTCCTCTGCTGAGTCAGTTCCCTCTTGTTCTTAGACATTAGTGTCTTCCTCTTGTTGTATGACCTATTTATGCTTGATTTCCACCAGGGTGACTTGTTTTTTTGTTAGGACCTTGTTTTGATCTGCTCAGGTACAGCTGAGTCTATACATTTGTATAGGTGTTTATACAGGGCATTTGTGTACACCTCTGTATAGGAGTCATTTGTGACAGTGGTAGCAGGGGAGGTTGCAACTATTTATGCCATCGCTTAGGAGGCTATAGTTTGTTTTGGAGACATTTTTTATTCTTTTTAGTCGGGGGAGGCAGGTATGATTGTTACTTCAAATAAGACTGATTTATGATCAGATCTTACCAGGAAGGACAACACACAGGGGGTAGTGGAGAGACCCCCCTATGTTGGTGAGTACTAAGAGTAGGACATTCAAGCCCATTGTGGGAGTGCAGACTATTTGTTCCAGAGCATTTGTATTAACAAAGTCCAGGAACCTTAAGGCGAGTATGTTTGTGCTCATACATGACTCCCAATTGATGAAAGGATAGTTGAAATCACCCATGACCAATCTGTTCGGCTGTATAGTGAGTGACTCAAGTAGATCCAGGTAGGCAGAGTGGTTCTCATGGTTTTTGGTGGGGGACCTATAGCTAACAATGATATGAAAGAGGTTTTACCTACAATTAGTTGGACTTGGAGTAGTTCTAGGGAGTTGTACTGTTTGACCAGTCTTGAGGTATATTTGTCTTTAATGAAGATGGATACACCTTCACCTTTGGTTCTTTCATGCTTGTTTTGAGGTCTGAATGTGTAGAAGGCATGGTAGCCATGCATGGCTAAGGTGGTCTCTGTGGCCTTGAACCATATCTCTGTGACTGCACAGACATTGGCATCTTCCAAGGTTAAGGAGTGCTTCCAGTGAAGTGCAGTTTCTGATTTAGACTCCTAGCATTAAGTGACATTACCTTGAGTTTGTCTGAAGTGGATTTTTTTACATTGGGAATTTCGTTGTTATGACATTGCCTAAAAAGGCACTAATGGGGAGGCAGTACCTTTGTCAGTAACCAAAACCAAGAGATGACGGGTGAAGACCATCTCTGGCAAAGCAGCGTGGTCTGTTGACCATATTTTCCCAGACTGACATGTACTGGATCCCCCCCTAGATTGACACCAGAAGCTAAGCCAATTGCTGAATTCAATCATTTTTTGTTTATATTGAGGCATCATCCTGGATGAAGATAGAATGCTGCTTTGGGCTAGGGACATACTTGCCTGAGACATATAATCTGAGACCTCAGTCATGTCTTTCTTCATATAGTCTGGTGAGGCGTGTCTCAAGTCATTCACTCCAACATAGACTATGACAGAGTCATAACCTTACTTGTTGTTGACAGACTTGAGTATGTGTGTGATCTGATGGATCCTGGCACCTGACAGGCAGTTGATCATGATGTTCTCCTTGTCCAAACTGGTGAGAGGACATCTGTGTGCCTCACTATGGAGTCGCCTATGACCAAGTCATTTGGTTTTGAGGAGTTTTGCATTAGGGGCTTATTTGCAGAGACACTGTTACGTGTATTATTATGTGTAG
>NC_056741.1:560403385-560503385 GCF_019279795.1 Protopterus annectens | reverse complement strand
GGCAGATGGCCAATGCCCCAGCACTGAGTAAGTACCCATTCTACTACGTAGATAATGATTGTCTAGCTTGTGTATACTATGGATAGGTAATAGCTAAATATCACTGTATTTCCCTAACAGCTGCAGATGAGCGGGCTGCAAACCAGCAAGCCCATGCTGCTAGGCTGCAAAGGCTGCATTGTGAGACAGGTTAATAATAATCTTGCATGTACTATCATAACAAATAAATATAACAGTTCTAGAAAGTGTTGTAACAGTATAAAAATGTATTGTGTCTGGGATGTACTGAATAAACTAGACAATATGACAGGAAGACTGCCATATAGGTTGTGTGGAAATAAAGGTGTAATATCTTGGGAGTAAAAGTATATCCCCTGGGGTGCTTGTGTACATTCTGCTGTCATATGTTGTTGTAGTGTTGCATTCTGTAAATAGTACTGTTGTATTAAGCAGTGTTACCCACACTGCTGAACGCAGATAAAATGTGTAGGAAGTTCAGTATAACAATGTTGGAAGTCCCAAGAGGTCAGTCATATTGTACAATTGAGGGAGACTTACACAGAAAACATTAAGATGCTTCACACCAATTCCCTGATAGCACAGTGTACTGTGATGTCAACTGTAATACTTTTACCACACACAGCAGGGGTTTGAATCCCAGGAGTGGTAGTAATTTGTATGCATAATCAAATGTTCAGATAGAAACTGTATGCATAATTAGACCCAACAACTGTACAGAATTTGCTTGAATGTTCAGACTGTAAGCTGTAAGCATAATCATAACCATCAACTGTACAGACTGTGGCAGAATGTTCAGGTAGTAAGCTGTATGCATAGTCATACCCCTCAACTGTTCTCATCTGTCCAGCATGTCAAGATAACGGGCCCAAATCTGCTGCCCAGTAACCTGTTCCCCTGACATAGTGTGATGATCCAAGAACTATAGGCAGCTTCTACTGACTTATAACTGATAGTCAGACATGTATATAGTCAAAGAATATATATGAAAACAAACCTGTCATTGTAGCATCCCGTCCAAAGTGTATGACAGCTAATCTCAAAATATGCCACATTAACACCTGCATCCTGTCAAGCCATGACCAGAGTGTGTGCAAAAACAGATTGTTAGGTATGTGTATAACATCAACATGGAATCTGGGAGTATGTGAAGAAATTGTCAGATAGTGCTAACAGTGATTTTCTCAACAGCTATACCAGGTAAGAGGTGTAGACTGTAGGTACAACACAGTTCACTTATATACTTGTCTACAAGCATGTAATCTGGGAGTATGTGTAGAAATTGTCAGGCAGTGTTAGCAGTGATTTTCTCAACAGCCATAACAAGTAAGAGGTGAAGACTATACGTAAGACACAGTCCACGTAGATACTAATCTACAAACATACCATTGTACAAAGTAAGGACAGTGGGTAGTGTAATAATACATGTAAAGGACAGATCACTGCAGTGACTAAGAAAGTTGTGAATACTACAGGGATATATTACTTGTTAATGGACCTCTCTCTCTCACACCCACCATATGTGTGACAATAACCTAATTACACACCTCAGTCAGAACGTGTACACTCCAAACTTCTGTCGGAACATATGTCCTTTTGGTTTATACATATTCACATTTGGTTCTATGCATGTGCCATGTTAAAATACTCCCATATTGGTGGCCTGTTGCTATCAGTGAAACATGCATGCTGTTGTAATGGCCACTGTTGTCTCATATATGCATGTGTTTTGCTCGCTCTGCAATGTTTGTAAATCTTGTGTCTTGGGTTAATGGGAATACCTATGCATGCTGTTATAAATAATCCTCAATGCTGTTGTCTATTACTAACTAATATCTTTCTTAAAACTGCAATACCATAGCTCATATGGGAAGGCCGGTCCCAGCAGACCCACCTGTCCCACCTCAGCTGGCCATGGCACCGGGCACCATCACGTCTGGGGCCCAGCCTGGGACCTCCGCCTCCATTGACACTGCATCACCTTCAGATGAAACTGCCACAGGGGATGATGCTCTGCCCCCCCTGGGAGTGCGGATGGAAACGTACCTGTCACCTGCTGTCAGGTCCGGGCCGTGGTGTGTAGCAAGCTCGACAAGGACATTCAAGACAAGCTATGCCAGCTTGAGGGCCGCATGGTGCAATTAGAGGGTGAGCCTGGCCCTCCTAACCAGCCCCCAGCACAGCCACCTTTGGGGCCGTGAAGGTGCAGTGGTGACTGCCCATGTGTGAAGACCTCAGTCCCACTGTTTCCATTTGGGGGCTCACGGGCTTGTGACTTCCAAACACCCCTCCCTGTCCAAGGTGTTTACCCCCCACATGTGTCATATACTGCCCCTGTATGCATCTTGTTTGTCTTGTCTGTTAACCTACCCAACCTACCTCCCCAAATATACTTACTACCCCTCCCCAACATCCCACTCTCACCTGAAAAAAAAAAAAAAACACATGTAATCTGGTCTAATCAGTATCACAACAAATTACTGTTGTCCTCACCCCCCCCAAGATGTTTGAGTGTCCAAATCTGCCTCCAAATTTAGTGTATATACACAGCTGTAGCTGTCAAAGAAATGGGAAGTTATGGACCTTCCCTACACCCTTCCTGCACATCCCTGGATATTTTCCCTACTATCTTTCCTTCTTTGTGCCCCTTATTTCACCACTGTCCTATCAATCCATTTTTCTTTTCTTTTAAAAGAATTAGCACGGGAGTAAGCACTTTTAAGCAGCAGTAAGTGGGTCTAAGTCTGTTTGCGCAGGGGTAAGTTATGCCTACACACGTTAAGCAATTTCGAAGCTAACTGAGTGTAGGAACCTGTAACCAGAAGTTAGCAGTGCTTACCTCCACGCAAACCCGCTTACAACGGCTTTAAAGTGCCTTAATCACTCTGTATCCAACGGCCTGTGTTCTGCTCAGCAACAAAATAAACAGCCTCTGCAAGGCTCAGACCCAGGAGCATGCACACCATGCAGAAAGTGATTTGAACTAAGCCATGCCAAATATACATAAATTTGATGTTTTCAGAAACATAACATCCAGCACAGTCATGCAACAGTACAGAGAATGTACACCAACATCTACATGTATGTGTGTGTGTAAATATACTATCTAAATATCTATATATGTATACACACACACACACACACATATATATATGTGTGTGTGTGTGTGTGTGTGTGTGTGTGTGTGTGTGTGTGTGTGTGTGCAAATATAATATCTAGACAGATACAACATATCAATATATGTATATGTATATATATATATATATATATATATATATATATATATATATATATATATATATATATATATATATGAATATATATATACATGCAAATGCCGACATCTACACATATATATGTCAACACCTATATGTCAACATATACACAGCAAGTTACATATATGTACGCAGATATATATCTCCGTAGGTAAATACGAACATAGTTATAAATATGTAAGCAAATATATATACCTATATAGGTATATATGGCCATACATCTGTAGATAGCAATAGTAGATTAACAGAAACATATATGTCCACATGCACTGTTAATGGGATTGCGAGGCCCCAAACAATATACGTCTTGTATGGATTGGCATACCCCCCCACAGCCAAACATGTCCGCCCCGCAATACCCTACCAGGTTTATTGTATTTTATGTCTATTTAAATAGGGATTTCAATTATTTTTTTCTTTTATTCTTTATTTGTTTATATTTCATTCTCCTCTCCCCCACCCACTAGGCAGGCCGACCAGTACAAGCCCATCCAACCCAGCTTCTTCTTGACCCATATTTTCTTTACCCCCCCGCTGCACACACCAGCCTGTAGCAACCACACCACCACACTTTGCCCACCCTCCACTCCTCCTCCCCTCGGGACTCACCTTGTACATTGTCCCACCCCAAGTATCTTTGGTCTTCCACACACTGTAGTCCATGCACATATGAACACAGCCATGCTTACCTGTGCAACATGGGGTTACTGCAAAGAAATTTTTGGTTCATCCCACATGGGATGAATGTTTTTTTTGTAATAACAATAGACTTCATGGGTGACTTTGTTTACACCACTGGTTTTATTTTTAGGTATTGCAAAGCATACGTGTTACACACGTTTTCCTGGTATGCACACAATACCTGATATGAATGTCTAATTCAGGTATACAGGTAACACATGATCCTTGTATATACATGGCACTGCAGGTTCCCCTCCTGATAACTAAATTATTTTCTAATGAAGATGCACAAAGCACCTTGCAAGACTACTGGTAACTGAATCACCTCTTTATTATAATGATAATGAAGATGCACACAGCACCTTGTAAGGGCCACTGGTCTCACAGTATTATTGGTTAAGAACTGTGGTGGTAATTTAAATAAACAGCTCGAAATATTGTATTTAAACAATGATAAAATGGTTGCATTTAATAATGAAACGTCTTTCTGCAGAAGTCTGGATAATAAAGAAAACGAAAGCGCTAAATAATACAGGAGTCTTAGGTGTTCTCTCAATTCATTTTGAATTCATTTGGAATGCTTATGTGTTGCAGAGTTTGTTTGTTTTTAGTGATAATTATCTACGTTTCTTTGTGCGGTCTGGTAACACACACACACATATATATATATATATATATATATATATATATATATTTATTAATATATATATATATATATATATATGGATTCACTTCATAACATTGAAATATCAAAATACTGAAACTCAAAATACTGAAACCAAAATACTGAAACTTCAAAATCTTGAAAACTCAAAATACTGAAACTCAAAATACTGAAAACACATATTATGCGTAAACTCAGCTTAAACAACATAAATCATAACAATTTCTACCAAATATATGCAGGGGGCAAGCCCCTGCACCCATGTGGGGGCTGCACCCACCCCACCCCTGCTAATTAAATATATCAACTCCAAGATTGCACATAGTGCAGTTAAGTGCAATCTTGGAGTAGATATATATAATTAGCAGGGTGGGGTGCAAGGGGCTTGCCCCTGCATATATTTGGTAGAAATTGCTATGATTTATGTTGTTTAAGCTGAGTTTACATAATATGTGTTTTCAGTATTTTGAGTTTCAATTTTGAGTATTCAGTATTTTGAGCTTTCAGTATTTTGGTCTTCAGTATTATGAAGTTTTGTCATTTTCAGTATTTTGAAGTTTCAGTGTTATGAAGTGAATCCATATATATATATATATATATATATATATATATATATATATATATATATATATATATATGTATATATTTATAGGTTTACCATTAAAATTTTGCCGTACAATTGCACGGCTATGAAGTATTCAAACAACAGATATTCGAATACCTCATATTTCAGCAGGTTAAGTGAGCGAACGTTATAAATGCGAATGGACTGTGCATTTGCAATTATAATGTTTGCTCATGTAAAGGGATTGTGGTACAGTGCGGTTAGAGAAATACATCCCTTTCCTCACCGTAGTGTGATCTCAGAGTTGGAATATTAAGTTGGGGGGGTGTGGGGCTTGCACCCCTGCATCCCTGCACCTCTGCATAAACAGGATTTTAGGCTAGTTAGTTAGGGAGTTAAGGGAATGGTGGGATTGCTGTTTAGTGTACAAAAATGTCGTGATCGACATTTTCGACATTAACAGCTGTTTTCCGACATTAGGGGCATTCGGTATTGTGCACTTTCGGCGAAAGACTTCGCTAATAAGTACACTTTTTTTTTTATTTAAAAATTATGATAGTAAACCATATATATGCCTACAGTGAACACCCTAACAATTGGACACTGGATGATCCACCCATACAAATGACATTCATTGCCTGCAACATATACCCACAGAGCGGTCATAGGATAAACACCACACACAGGTTTGCAGAAATGGAATACCTTTATTTGTGTACTATTACAGGATTACATGCCATGTCATATAGCTGTTCAGACACTGGCATCCAGATCAACAGAGTAATGCAACTGTGAAACAGTTAAACTAATACAGTAGTCTGGAAAGGTCCACAGCTGTTGCTGTCCAGGCCATGCCCTTCAAATCGTACATTAGTAAGGACAGACTGGGCCACAGGATATCACACAATCAACAGTAAGTGATGCAGGTGTATAGTCCAGCAGCCTCTATCAACACACTGTACACAATTGTTAGGTGGTAAAGTGTTCAGTTGACCAAATGGGATGTAACTGTTACATAACAAGACATAACTGACACCATCACAGGCACATTGGCACACAGAACAGTCTGTATGGCAGGAGGCAGTAGGCCTGCAGTAACTCACTTTATGTAAGTAATGTCAAGATAGGTGACATGTATGGTACTGTACATCCAGATACCTTAAGGCGGCTCACCCATGATAGCCCCACATGTTGTAACAGCCTAGGGTATGTATGGTGCATCCCCCCAGACTCATTAATACAGGGCCATATACTACTGTTACATACACTGGCCTCTGGAGTGCATATGGGCACACATGTATTGTGTAGGTGAAGGCCACACATATATGGCCCCAGACCCACCGTATGTGTGAGGGATACAACAGCAGTGTACTGCTGGCAGGCATGGCAGCATGGTATATGTATATGCGCATATGTATCTCTGTCTGTATATGTGTAGACATGCTCTGTATATGTATATATCTGGGTGTGTATATGCATATCTATGTACATATACACACCCATCTATATATGTTGATATGTACATGTCTAATTATCTATATAGATATCTGTATAATCATATGTACATATATATTCACCATATGTCCTGAACATGGGGTGTAGCCCTACCCCAGCCCTTATAGTCCCACCTTTGTAGTCCAAGGGAATATCAGGCATGTATAGCAGATATATTAGCAGAGTATAGCTATATACTGTAATAGGGATTGTCTTCACAGACATGGTGTGTGTGGGAGGCCACATCTTCATTTCACATGTGCGCCATTGGCTACTGACAGACATCCTAAGGACATCATAGTACAGTACCGCTGCAAGCACGTAATGCTCCTGTGGACTACAGCAGAGATATTGGCCAATAAATGTGGACATTCTGACACACTCTTTACAGTCCAGAGGTATACACAGAACCCCTTAGTGCAGAACATGTGGACCAAGCCTGACAATATGGATGATAACATCATGTAGATGGATATAACACATAATGACTGGTATACATTCACCCTCATAGGTTATGCATTCACACACCTCTGTCTGTCCTGACAAATAATAACTGCTGGTACAGAGGTGCCATGGCCACATACTACCCACGAGATATCGACATACATCTGTACAGCATCCCACCGCTCTGTCTGACATACATGACTGTTAAGGGAGGCCCGACAGCAGTACATCTGGAAAGTATCTGGATATGGCACCTCACCGGGTAAGTACGCTAAGCAGCTAGGCATGTAACAAAGCACTGTGCAGGCTACAGGCAGACTGGCTCAACACTGGCCTACATATCCTATGGGGGAATGCACATGTACCTGCATATATAGCAAGCTCTACAGGCATGTCACAGCACAGGTTAAGATTCACATGTGTGAAAGTGCATAACCACAACCAATGTGAGCACTGCCACAGCCACATATGGTAAGCTAGCATAATATTACAGTTTATGGACTATCTGTTCAACACCATCCTCATATGTGCCACTCACACACTGACCCTACATATACTGGGCCACTACACAGTGTGGTCTAATGCCCGTCTGTAGTTTGGGACATGTGTGTGTATGGCCCTACAAACATGTAAGCCAATATGATAACATAGTGGAGCAGCATGTAACATCAGATAGGATGGGACCTAGGAAGATGACATGTACCACAGTCTGTACACAGGCCAAGGTACATATTAATATATACACTGTCGGCATTCACCATAAGTACACAGACCCCAATACTATACATACAACCACAGAATGTCCAGGTCATGTCATCAAATAGAACCCCTACTGTATATAACATGTGTAGCAGACTGATATCTCATGGGCTTGTTTTCCGGTATGATGACACTAATGATGATGTACAGCACATATGCACCTTTTAATGCACGACATATGTACAAAGGTTGACAGAGTTGTGGCTGTAAGCACATATACAGGGCTAATATTGACATGTTGCTGTGATAATCTCATACATTTACTGTTGTAACAGGGTTTCTTGCAACATATGTCCTATGAGGGTTATGAGGTCAGTAACTGTCATGGCTTTCACCATCTACAGACTGCAAACCTCACACTACCTTCTGCAGTTCACAGATGAATGCTCTGTGGGTAACACATGACACCAAAGGCACAACACACTACCCAGTCTGCCGATGACTCTACAGATGCAGATTCCTCATAAACATAGAACTGACGTGGCAGGTATTAAAACATGTAGGACAGCCATATCCACACACACACACACACACACACTGATAAACCAACATTACTCCAAATGCAATATAGCAGCACTTACAGTCTGTAGTCAGGTCAGGCACATCCCCCTCCTGTGTGTTGCCCTGTTTCCACAGGGTATGTTGTTAGAGGTAAGTCCTCAATCCATCTGAGATGCTGTTTGCCAAACAACAGCTCTAGTTCCTGCTCACAGTGAATGAAAAGGGCCAACCCCAACATGATATTCCTAGATATTGGAGTGTGTTTCCATGCAATTGGCTATGGGAATGTTACCACAGCTGTTCCACATGCAATCAGCCAGGGGAGGGCTGCAATTCATGCAGAGGCCATCAGCTGATCATGAGCATCACTTAAAATACACATGCTGCTGCCTAAGAAAATCAGGTGTAGGTCTCCACATCCACCAGTGAGGGAGTGAGAGAGGCAGACAGAGGCATTGACAAGTCAGGGAGTGGTGGGAGAGTAAAACCTAGGCATCTTTGTGTCACACACCTACCAGCACAGGGCATCAAACCCCTGATGACTAGGTAGTGCTATCACAGTCCTATGCAGTTATTGGATGCACCACATAGGTTACCTGTTGTGGAGTCCTCAGAACATATATGTGATGGTGAGTGACATCTGCAACAGAGATATGGTAGCTATACGGAAGGTGAAGTACACATGCCTGTCCGCATGAACAGGTGACAGCATCAACACAGCCACCCTCTCACAAGGATACATACACATTGGCACATTTGGCAGGGCCAGGGATATAGCTCATCACTAGTGAGATTGCAACAACACATTACTGTGCAGGTATCACATGCACCACATGGGTCATACAGAGGTTCTATGGGCAAAGGGTATGGGGAGGTATCTGGCATGGGGGTTATAGTGAGTGTGGATGTGCTCATACACATCATGCAACACATATACAAACCAGGGTGCCAGTACTGACATGCATGTGTGCATTTATGCATGGGTATGTGGTGGGCAACTGTGCCAGATGGCTATACAAGGCTAGGTGATGGGTATACCTTGGCATCAGGCCACATGACAATGGTATGCATTGTGGCTCAGGGCTGTGGTTTCTGCATTTGCCCTCACAGGTGGGTATTGTATCCACCATACAGTTACCTGAGTAACTATTGCATGTGGCCAATGCTGTGCATCACTTGCCATGTATGTGTTCATTAGTCCATGCAATGGACAGTGTCTGGGATGTGCACACCTTCCACATGCATGTACAGTGACATGTGGAACTGCACCTGGGGTGTCAGGCCCATGTTGTGTTCACAGATTATCATCTGATGTGCCAGTCTTGGCCACCTGTGCCAGGAACAGGTAATGGACATCAGGTTACCCCTGCACCTACATTGATAGCATGCTAATGACATTCCCTGGTGTCAGGGGCATCTGTCCATACAGGGCATGTTTTCAGGCATTGTATGTCCTTTGTTGTTCACACATGATGGCACCACAGGTGTTGCAGGTGTCCGGTGGGGAACATGGTGCATCTGTCCACTAGGCACATACATGCAGACAGTGCACCTTCCCCATGTTCCCCACAGGTGTTGCAGGTGTACAGTGAGAAACATGGGGAAGGTGCACTGTCTGCATGTATGTGCCTATTGGACAGATGGACAGGGTGCCATGCCCTCTGTAGGCAACTGCATTCACTCCATAGTTACTATCAGTCGCCAATATGCAGTGTAATACACACATATTGGCTGTTGCCTTGGCATGTGTTTGTGTGTGTGTGTGTGTGTGTGTGTGTGTGTGTGTGTGTGTGTGTGTGTGTGTGTGTGTGTGCATGAGACATGGGGTGAAAGTGTGCTCTGGGTAATACTGGAGTTGCTAACTGTGATTGCCTGGCCTTGATGTCACATGTATGGGTATGGACTTGCACCCCAGCCTCTTGGCTATTTCACATCTGTTATCCCTGTACAGTGGACATTGTGATATATACTAGGGCCACTATATAAGAAATTTGCAAAACCCACTCCACATTGGGCCCAGGTGTCACACACTCACACCCATCTCCACACAAAATATGAGTCACACACACAAACACCACCACACAGGATATGAGGTACACACACACACACACACACACACACACACACACACACACACACACACACACACACACACACACACACACACACCTGGCACGTCTGGGAGTAGATCCCCTACCTAACTAGTTTATTACACTACAGCACTACACAGGTATAGTATGCACCACAGAGATTACTGGAGTACTTCTTCCCCAAAGGTGTAACCAACTTGTGTGGGTATAGAACCCCTAACAGAGGCCTAACAGAGGTCTGTGTCACACTACAGCATGGAGCTGTTATAGGACGCACCACTGGGATTACTGGAAAACACCTTCCCCAAAGGTGTATATCACATTGGCTGACATCAGCAGGATTGCCAAAGTAGGGAATTTGAAATGAACTGAGTGTGACTGGCCTAAAATGCATTGCACCCTACACAGACATTGAAACACACAGAAAACATCCACAACTGACATGTGTGGGTATAGAGCCCCTAACAGAGATCTACATCACACTACAGCATGGAGCTATTATAGAACGCACTATGGGGATTATTGAAGAACTCCTTCCCCAAAGATGTATATCACATTGCCTGACATCAGCAGGATTGCCAAAGTAGGGCATTTGACATGTACTGAGTGTGACTAGCCTAAAATGCATTGCACCCTACACAGACATTGAAACACATGCAAAACACCCAGATCTGCCATGGGTGGGACTAGAACTCTACCAGAGTTCTACATCACACTACAGCAGTACGCAGGTATGGCACGCACTGTGGACATTACTGGACTATAATCTTCCCAGAGATGTATTTCTGGGTGGATAACATCAGCAGCCTTGCCAAAGATGAGCATTTGACTTGTAGGGTGTGTGACTATCCTAAAAAGCATTGCTTCCTACACAGACAGAGTCAGACACACACAAAATCTCACACACACACATGCCATGTCTGGAAGTAGAACACCTACCTAACTACTTTATCACCCTACAGCAGTATGCAGTTACAGAATGTACAACAGAGATTACTGGGCTACAACCTTCCCAGAGGTATATTTCTAGGTGGACGGCATCAGCAGCCTTACCAAAGTAGTGTATTTAAACTGTAGGGGGTGTGACTACCCTAAAAAGCATTGTTTTCTACACAGACAGAGTCAGAGACACACACACACACACACACACACACACACACACACACACACACACACACACACACACACGCACACACACAGTTGCCAAGGCTGGGGTTAGAACTCCTACCTAACTACTTTATCATGCTACAGCAGTTCGCAGTTACAGGACGCGCTATGGAGATTACTAGGCTACAACCTTCTCAGAGGTGTATTTCTAGGTGGATGACATAAGCAGCCATACCAAAGTAGTGCATTTAAATTGTAGGGGGTGTGACTACCCTAAAAAGCATTGCATTCTACACAGACAGAGTCAGACCGACACACACACAAACACAGTTGCCAAGGCTGGGGTCAGAACTCTTAACTTAACTACTTTATCACACTACAGCAGTTTGCAGTTACAGGATGCTCTACAGAGATTACTAGGCTGCAACCTTCCCAGAGGTGTATTTCTAGGAGGATGACAGCAGCAGTATAACCAAAGTAGTGCATTTAAATTGTAGGGGGTGTGACTACCCTAATAAGCATTGATTTCTACACAGACAGACACGCACAGGTGCCAAAGCTGGGATTAGAACTCCTACCTAACTACTTTATCACACTACAGCAGTTCACAGTTACAGGATGCACTTCAGAGATTACTGGGATACAACCTTCTCAGAGGTGTATCTCTAGGTGGATGACATCAGCAGCCTTACCAAAGAAGAGCATTTAAATTGTAGGGGGTGTGACTACCCTAAAAAGCATTGCTTTCTACACAGACAGAGTCAGACAGACACACACTTGCCAAGGCTGGTGTAAGAACTCCTACCTAACTAGTTTATTACACTACAGCAGTACACAGTTACAACACATGCTGTAACTGTGTACTGCTGGGGTAAGAACTCCTACCTAACTAGTTTATTACACTACAGCAGTACACAGTTATAGCACGCGTTACAGGGATTACTTGGATATAACCCTCCTACAGGTGTATTTCACAGTGGATGATCTCAGCAGTCTTGTCATATTGGGGTTATGGGGAGGGCAGTGTGTGTGTATGGGTCATAACCCATTCATCTAGGGGTTGACATGCCACATGCAGGCCCATCCTAGGTCATATTTCACAGGTACATGTATGCATCTGCTAGATGACTACTTCCTTGCACAGTCATGTTGCATAGCTGGCATGTGCACCACATACTCTGTAATGCTGACAGATACCAGAGGCTAGTATCTGCAGTGAGTGACATCTGACCCTTGTGTGGTTGTGGCCCTTTGCCTGTGTGCTGGGTGGCACAAGCTTGGATGGCTCCTTGTCACAGTCACCCTCTTCCACACATCTATGTATGTCTACCTTTGGCTTATTATAGTTTGTTGTCCTTACATATATGCCTGTTGCCCTATCCACTGTGTGTGCAAAGCATGAGTGGGACATACTGAGGAGTGTCTGCACTAACATCTGCGGCTGCCAGATATGTCTGGTCCACTGGTGTTTGCAGACATGGCCTTCTTGTGTTTAAGTGTGTGAGCATGCCCAGTATGACCTTTCAGTATGTTGTTGACTGACATTGCCTTCATTTCTCTAAGTGTGTGGGCATGCCCAGTATGGCCGTCTGTACTGAATGTGTGGCTCGAGTCCAGGTTGTTTGAACTGCAGTGCTGACCTTTGTGTTGTACACCTACAGGTAGCATGCTGTCTCTGCAGGGTATCCGACGATCATTTGGCATGGACTGTGACTACATTTCTGCATTTCTACATTTCTGCATTTCCACGTAGGATGGGGGGGGGCACATCTGACTAGTTCTACATTTCTACACAGGATTGGGGGGAGGGGAACACCTGACTGTGACTACATTTCTACATAGGATGGGCGGGGGGGGGCACACCTGACACTTGTACACATTTGCTAGGACTGTACTGGTATGTCGGGTATTCCATTTCAGTCTGTTGTCTTACCTATCGTGCTGACTAGAGACATACCAGTGTTCTACAGATCTTAGCTTTTAATTACCTACATATTAGTTTCTGACTTTCTACCCTTCATAACTGACATCCCACTGCCTGACCTGCTATAGTCTGACTGTGTAGGTCTGAGGGGAGGTTACCCATAGGCCTTATTCAGAGGCCATAGCTCCGCCTTTGTTTATGTCTGTCTACACCTGTCCTGCTGGCTGTGACTGTTGTTGGGTATTTGACCCCCCCCAACTGGCATGTTTGAGTCACTTACCTTGTGGGTGTCCCAGTATTGAGGGTGGTGCTGCAGGGCTGCCTATGTTGGATGCACATAGTACACTCCCTGCACATGGTTAGATACAGGTAGTGTAATGTATGGCTTCACTTTTACTGTGTGTGAGAGTCAGAGGGAGGTGTTATTCCCTGGGTCCCTCCTGTGTCAGTGTATGTGCTATGCATTGCCTCTTTGCCAAGGCCAGGGCATACTGGGCACACCTCCTTCTGCCTACTGCAGCAGGCTCAGGTTGTTCCTCCTCCGAGTCACTCTGTGCCTATGAAGACCTTGGCAATGGTGGGGGGCTGTGTGGCCCTGCCCCATGCTGTTCCTGCTGCAGCTGTTTCTGCAGGATAATATTGTGCAGCATGGCATGTATGATGACAATTTGGGTACATGTAGCTGGTGAGTACTGCAAGGCTCCACCGGATGTGTCCAGGCACCAGAACAGTGACTTGAGCATCCCAAACACATGATCTATTATAATTCTGGTCTGTGTGTGTGCCTCATTATGGAGTTCTTGTTCGGATTTGTGTGCATTTCTGATGGGTGTCATCAGCCAGTGCTCCAGTGCGTATCCAGCATCCCCCACTAGGTGACTGTCAGGGATGTCCCCTTGGCAAATCTCTTTTACAGCTGTGTCAGATGCCAGATGTGGGAATCGTGATAGCTTCTAGGCCAGCCAGCACACACATTCATTATTATGCCCTGGACATCGCACATGATCTGGCAGTTGATGGAGGAGAAGCCCTTGCGGTTGATGTAGACCCTACCCCGTTCACCGGGTGGTGCTTTGATGCATATGTACGTGCAGTCTACAGCACCCACTACCTCAGGGTATTCTGCTATTTGGTGGAACAGTTGCATATTGCTGGCCAACGCCTCATGGGTGTTGGGGAAATTTACGTGCTCACCAGCATGTGCTGACATGGCATCCAGGAACTGGTGAAGTACCCTGGATGCTGATGCCTGTGAAATCCCCATCATATCCCCAGTTGACTTTTGGAAGGTACCTGTACCTAGTATTCTTAGGCCTACACATACCTTGGTATCCACTGGGATAGGTTCCCCTCTGTTAGTTCTGTGTGTGAGGTGTGGCTGGCACAGCTCAACAATTTGCTGTAGGAGGTCCCTGTCCACCCTATAGTGCTCCACTATCTCCAGCTTTTGTAGCCCCTGGTATGTTACCTTGGGTCTGCACACTCTTCTCCTTCTCCTCACTGTGAGTTGGTTGACAGCATTCACATCCTCACCACCCTCAGACTCTTCCACAAGTTTTATGATAGCTATTGCAGCCCCTATCATTTTGCTGTTGTGAGTGTTAAATGTTCCCTGCTTGTTTACACCGGTGTTGTAGAGTGTGGGGAAAAAACAAAGAGGAAGGTGTTTGCATAGTTTATAGTAGTGTTCTGGCCTGGGCTGGTCTGCTTCCTGTGTAATTGGCTGATTCTGATACATTTCACGTGACAGCTAATCTAGTTCTCCTTGATTACCTTCCTACTGCTGTTTTCCCTTCCCATTGCCTTCCTGTTAAAGCCTGGGGGCACGCTGCGGAAACAGAGTGCACAAATGTGCGCACTGCTGCTATTTCCTGGTTTAACCTCTTTTTTCTTCCTGTAAAACCCTGTGCGCGGCATGCACACCTGCTTAGGCTTTGTAAAGAGTGTTAAGCAAGTTTAAACACACCCCAGCTAAGCTAAAAGCATACCCGAGCCACAGGGCTCCAATCCGCTTACAGTATGCCTGACACCCCCCATGATGTCACCTATCTTCTATGCTTGCACCAAGGTATTCCTCCTCTTACACTGTTGGGACCTGACTCACATGCTGGGGAAGACTGGGATTCACTATCCTTCCCCTCATTTGCACAGGATTGCCTGCTAATGCATAGTTACGTCTCACACTGAGCCTCCCCCCTTAGCAACCACTGCTCACTGGCCAGTTTGTCTTCTGCCTGCCATTGACTTGCATGGCAGAATAGTGATTTTAGTTAGACTGCTTATTTTAGGTTTATTTTATTGTTCCCCCCGATCCCATTTGCGCGACACTACTCTACACTTAAACAGACGTGTTCGGTTAAAAAAAATAAAAGTTGATTTTTGTATTTTTTTTGTTTGCAATGCCAATGGCCTTATACTTGGCCATTGGCATGCTTACTACATGATATGCAGCCTTTATTTGGGGCTATCACAGCTCTGTTTTGGATTTTGCAGAAATGTACTTGGTTACTAACCAAGTACATTTCTGCAGATAGCACTAGTCCTGCACGGACTGTTGCAAGCTTCCTGGATTGCAAAATCATCTCATTTGCATAGATTTCTCCTACAAATGGGGTGATTTGCATACCAGGGCTTAGTCCGTGCAGGATTAGTGCAGGAGCACTCGTGCACACCCCCTGCAGGCTGTTCCTGGATCGCACGGCAGACATATTGCCTGCTTGAGCTTCCGTGCAAGCTTTTGAGAATCCGAGGGACATTCTTTCAACTTTCTTTTCACATGGCATAATCCCATTTACTGGTAAGTTATTTATTACCAGTCTCCACTGGAAATTTTGACACTATACTATCTTGGTACACCACTTTTTCTTTACTTTAACAGTTTTAATAACTTCTTTCAGCAATTTTCCCCATGAATTTACATAATAATATTGCTTCATCGCATTATTAAACCACTCCCCCGGATTCATGAAGCTCGTCGCAAGGCTGGTGTAAGGCTTGCACTGGCTGCGCAGCGTATAAATGGCGTAGCAGCCACAACCACTTGCATAGGGCACGTGCGCGAGTCCAGGGAGCCTAACTAGGTTGCGCTCAGAGGCGTGGCCAAGTCGGCTGTCGATGAGCAACCTAAAGTGCTGGATCGTACAGCCTGCCTGCAATAGTAACCGCACCTATCAGTGTCCGTGGATAATGAAACGTATGCAAAGTATGCTACACATTACCTGTCCACACAAAATGGAGACCCAAACATAAATGCACGAAATACAAAATGTTCCCGTTCATGGAACAAATGATACTTAGAATACTGTGTCCATTATGTAGTGCACTGTCAGCAGTCATACCCGGTGGAGGTGTACTGCATCATGTCAGCGTGCCACAAATACACATGGTCACCAGCAGTCCCACAGTGGTAGTGATAGTACACAGCTGGGCAGTCGTGGCCATATAACAACCATAAAGAAACTAGACATCCCAAATCACATCCCAAACACACACAAACATATGTATAGTAAAATGCGCTATACACAGCAACGTAACCGTCACATACACATAGGATGGCATATGCAGAATATCCAGAAGCAGAACCCATGCATGCAAATGTAATACACAACAACCCCTTTATAGCACATAACCGGTACCCATGTCCGAATGTCCACCTAATCCAGCTAGCAGCCTTGCGCAGCTGTACACCTACACAGAGCGGGTATACCCCATATGTAGTAGGAAGTATTGTCCTAGGCAGTGACAGGCTTGCAAATATGTACCCCACATATGTCAACATCCCATCCCAGGTACTGAAATCCAAATGGCTGCATGTGAATGTGTCGGCAGAATGTGTACATCCCGCGTGTGGTTACTGACCTGTCAAAACCCCATAGGTGTTCACACGCCACAGTGTCCATAACTGTACACATCTGGACAAAGCATTATGTGTAGCCACGGTACTGATGAGTAGCTATGCAGACATGCAAAACATAATACACAGGGTGGAACAGCTGTCCACCATGCAGGTCACCCCAGCAGGGTTGCCACATGTACAGATTGTCAAGGGGGGACATCACTTGTAGATATGTGTGGATTTGCATGGTAAAACACCCATGGCCAATGCAAAGGATAGAATAACACGTATATGCCAGAATGAAAGGTTATTGCATAGCATGTGAATAGCTTAAGCTATCCAATATAATAGTCATGTGTACCAGATACAAAATGCCTGTAACATGCAAGTAGTAACGAAGGTAAGAAATATACTACTGTGTTAATATCACAGGACATATGGCACGTGTCAAGTGTTGATGCAAGACACAAATGTCCAAAATGGGGCCTCCCCGCAAAGAGGAACAAGTGCTAACCCTACCCCCCACTGAAGTATCGTCAGTATAAATACAACCCAATCACACACCAACACCACCGTCCAACCTATGACAGCAACAAAAGCTGGACAAAGACTAACACGATGCGTTCACAAATAGGGACACATGTAATCAGTGCTCTCACAACCTTCTACAGGTCACTGAATAATAGTATGTACATATGCATGAAATGCTGTGAAGGATGTGTGGTAGTCCCCAGTATTACAGAGGTATGTACACATATATACTGTAACCAACCGTCACATATGTTCACTGTAACACAGCATACCTGCAGGTAATACATAGTTCAGTCATGTGCTACATAAATATCCACATATGAATGACTACAGGGAGTAGTCAAATGTGAATGGGAATAACGCACAACATGGAATATGTATGATAACCAGCACCATCCACATCATTGTATGCCAACAGCATAAGCTATTGTCAGTTGTCCAAACACCTGTGTCTGTAAACACAGATTGAATATTATAGCAATAACCCACGCCTGGGTGTGGGTAATGCTGGATTTACCCACAGTTGGTGTGGTTTGGTCCTGAGGGTGAAGCCCGAGGGACCAAACAAAGCCAACCGTGGGTAAGTACAGCTTTACCCACACCCAGAAGTGGGTTATTGCTATTATACCTTGACATTATTTAAGAAAAGAAACTATTAATTCTCTTAAATAATGGCATAGTATAATGCCTGTTTGCTGCCCTTCCGCAGATGTCTGGCATCCGCGGCAGTTCTGATGTACTGCGCACCTGCGCAGTACATCAGAGCTGTGGGCAAAAGCAACGGAGAAAGCAAGATCTCCATTGTTTTTTTTTAGTGTTTTGCTATGTTAAATGGGTTTAACATAGCGAGACAGCTTTAAAATAAGCAACGGAGATGTCCGTTGCTTATTTTAAAACTGTCTCGCTATGTTAAACCCATTTAACATAGCGAAACACTAAAAGAAAGCAACGGAGATCTTGCTTTCTCCGTTGCTTTCTTTTAAAACCTGTCTCGCTATGTTAAATGTGTTTAGCATAGCGAGACAGCTTTAAAATAAGCAACGGAGATCTCCGTTGCTTATTTTAAAGCTGTCTTGCTATGTTAAACCCATCTAACATAGCGAGATAGGTTTTAAAAACCGAGTTATACTAATGGAAAAAAGTCTGGGCGACCGGACCATTTTCCATTAGTATAACTCGATTTACAACGGGCACGCTGGCCAATCAGCGTGCACGGTTTGGAATAATAATGGGGGGTCATGGTATAATAAACATGGACAAACCATGCCCATGTGCCTCGTCTGACATTCGTACATGGTCAGGGCAGTTCTGTACACTAGGCGGACAAGACCAAACCCAGAGCACTACAGGAACACCTTGACAATTAAAGACCTGTATGTGTCGGGACTATAAGCCTTTGTGTTCTGAATATCCCTGCGGTTACGCCATATGCAGCCTGGGTCCAGAGCATTAGGGAATAGGGAATGTGTAACATGTAGTACCACACTTTTCCCAGCAGGAGAATGGATGCCTGTGACGTAAGTGAGTGCGGGGGGGGGGTATGTTAATGTAGCTATGTACCATGGGTATGCATATAAATGAGACAGAACACCAAACGTGTAGTGGTCACAGCAACCTGCCAACGTGAATGCAGTCTCGTTTGAATTACGAGTATAGAACATATAAATGTGAACGTGTAATTAATGCGTATGTGTCGTAAAGACAGTTAGATATGTAAAGGTGAAAGTGTGTTTCGCATACGTCCGTTAACCGGATCAGAGATATGTTACTGGTACTGTCACAACTAATACAGGCCACATCAGCACAAAGACTCAGTAAACATATGTAACCCAGAATACGGATATGCATGTGCGCCTGCGCGTAACCCACAATAAGGAAATGCAAGTGCGCCTTTGCGTGTGTGATCCGCTCACAGCAGAGTAAATTAATGCTGTTTCCCCCACGTTAGTTATACATGTCTCAAAACTGTCAGCCTCTGAAAGTATGGAACCGGACAATGCCATGCAAAGTATTGGTACAAATAGTGAGAAACACAAGATATGTGCTAAAACAAACATAGAAAGTGGATAGAATAACGGGTGTGTTAGTAGCAGGGATTGACAAAGGGTATGCATTCATAACCTGAACTACTTGTCAGAAGGTGCCACCGTAAGTCTCAAATGAAATGCCAGCAAATTGCCAGATAGACACAGGTTAATGTAAAACACACCTAAGATAAAGGGTCAACCATCCGTACACTCTGCCAGTATCTGTACAGTGGAAAGGTATGGTATGGTTATAGATGTGTGTGCACAGGTAATCCACAGACATTAACAAAGCAAGGTATGAAACGAGGAGTTTACATGTATATATGTACACACAACAGACCTATGTCCCGTATATATGACACATGGATATAAATATGCCAAGTAATAGCTAATATGGGTAGACAAACAGACATCCACGAATGGGGAATATACAGCAGCAGTCAAAATCATTGGCCAGAAAGTGACAGTCCAGCAAGTTCTACACTTTAAACATGCATATTGGTGTCCATTGTAGGACTCCAAAAATGTATCCATTCGCAGTACCTGCTGTGATTGACGCAAATGACGTGACAGCCGCAAATACGAATCAGCTGTATATGCACTAGAATCAGGTGCAAGGGTGATGACACATGTGTCCATGAAATGCATGACGTATGAACTGATATCCCTAGAGTGAGGAATGCATATAAGTGCGTCCACATCTCAGTACCGCACACATTAACCATGTGTAATGTGTACCATAGAGGGTTGTCACGCATGGGAACCTGGGTATGCAGAAATGGGCCTAGGCGTTGTTTGGCAGAGAATTCGTAGGCCTGCCCCGTGGGAGGGATGTGGGTATAGCACATGCCTTTATTCTCAATAATGGTGCAAAGTATCCACTGGATAATGCGGAAAGCAATTTGGAAATATGTACAGCCCTATATCAGTGTCCTGTAGGTGATTCCCATGGATGGACATGCATACGACCAAGATGGTACCCATAACTGGAAAACTGTCAGAATAACACAGCTGCAGTAAGGCATAGTACAGGAAATACAGATAGGGACTATATTATAAATACCCCATACAAAGTCAGACCGTTGTGCGAATACTGGCGTAGCCATGAATACGGATGTTATGAGTGTTACTAATCATGCAATGGACATATCAGTCACTATCACCTACTGCACAGTCCGTAATGCCTAGACAGCAATCAGCTAGAAAGGCACATCACTATATGAAATGTAACAAGGGCAAAGGTCAAACGTCAGGGCGTGTACACATAATGACAACAGGTCAAGGGTATGAAGGAGCTAACCTGCCCAAAATACATGTACTGAACTGGTGATACTAAGCGGACAGGTGAGAAGAAAGACAGCAGGACAAATGGGCAAACATGTATAAGTCATACCCCGGACAATGTGAATGACAACGTATGCCCTGTGAAGGTCAATGTGGAAGGTAATTAAACACAAAGGTAAAGTGTCCCCCAGGGTGTCATGAAGTGTCAACATAACAATTTCCAGACCCCCATAGTCGTACGTGAGCCCCGCTACTGACGGAAAGCGCAAATACGACTCACACATATGGTACATGAAAGAACAATTAGTGTGGATAAGCAGATGTAGACCTGTGTGAGGAATACAACTGTCTGTGTGGGTGTGTCCTGCAAATACAAAGTAATGGCATGTGGGCTGTCATGCCGCCATACACTGTGTGTATTGTAGTCAGAAAGTTGGTATGTTGTATCAGACACATACTCTGCAACTGTACAGATGTACGCAGACTGTGTAGAGTTATGCCTCATATGTTTGATGTGTTCCACGTAACAGTAACAGTCCGGCACTCTCTTTATAACTGACGACAGGAAACAATGACAAACATGTGATGAAGACACCAAATCATACAGAAATGCCATACTCATGCATAACATATCATTGTGCTCACTATCAATGTTTGTAAGAGCAACATGTCAATACTGGCCCTGAGTGTCCCACTATCACATAAGGCCTTGTCCAGATATATGCTCCATGAAGTGGAGTGTTATGAACAGAAACAGATACATGTGTGTGGAAACATTATTATCCACTGCAAGATGATGAAATGTACTGCAGTAGGAAGTGCAGTACTGTCCGCAGGTATGTGCTGATATGTCAAATTAAAGAGCAGTCTACATGAATTACCTATATTGGCGACACCTGTACAGATGATTATAGTGGGACATACACACGACCATGCACACAGCTCAGATAGACATACACACATCATAAACAGGCAATGATACACAAAGTCTATGGCGTGTATGAGTACAGTGACAGTACAGCAAGGATAGCTGTCTGCCAAGATATACAGCAGATGTCTGTAAGGGCGTGTAACACCTCCCGGAACACGGACGTTGCATGGACAATGTTTGGATTTGCATCGTACCCCATTGCTATGTGTAAGCTGTGCAAATATGCGATACATGGGACAGACAGCTGTCCATGCAAGAGCAGCGCTATGGGCATAAAATATGTATATATAAATACATCGAGAGAGATACAGACAGACACATGTGGCAAGGCCGGTAGTGGAACCTACACATCACTACCCTATCACACCACAGCATGACGCACGTAGAGAACACGCTACAGAGGTCGCTAACCACAGCAGACACACAGGCATTCCACTAGGTGCGTCTCAACATCCGCAAACACAGAGATGTCAGCAGGATATATGTGTGTTGCGAAGCGTCTAAAACCATAACCTACGAACCCATGCAGCCGGGAGCATAGACACACAGACACATCTGGCAGGCATGGGAATTGACCTTACACTTACCTACCCTATCGCACTACAGTATGACACAATTACAGAATGCGCTACTCAGATTACTGAACACCACACTGTCAGAGGCATACTTCTAGGTGGGTGACATCATCCGCAAAGGAATAGACGCTGATAGCAAATGTATGTGTTGTGAGGTGTCTAAAAGCATTACTGTCTCCAGAGGCAGCTGGAAACACACACACTTGGAAGGGCCGGGAGTTGAACCTACACCTACCTACATGAACATACTATAGCATGATGCATTTACAGAATGCGCTACCGAGAGTACTGAGCACAGTGCTGTCAGAGGCATACTTCTAGGTGGGTGACATCAACCGCAAAGGAATAGACGCTGATAGCAAATGTATGTGTTGTGAGGCGTCTAAAAGCATTACTGTCTCCAGAGGCAGCTGGAAACACACACACACTTGGAAGGGCCGGGAGTTGAACCTACACCTACCTACATGAACATACTATCGCATGATGCATTTACAGAACGCGCTACCGAGATTACTGAACACAATGCTGTCAGAGGCATACTTCTAGGTGGGTGACATCATCCGCAAAGGAATAGACGCTGATAGCAAATGTATGTGTTGTGAGGCATCTAAAAGCATTACTGTCTCCAGAGGCAGCTGGAAACACACACACACTTGGAAGGGCTGGGAGTTGAACCTACACCTACCTACATGAACACACTACAGCATGATGCATTTACATAACGCGCTACCGAGATTACTGAGCACAGCACTGTCAGAGGCATACTTCTAGGTGGGTGACATCATCCGCAAAGGAATAGACGCTGATAGCAAATGTATGTGTTGTGAGGTGTCTAAAAGCATTACTGTCTCCAAAGGCAGCTGGAAACACACACTTGGAAGGGCCGGGAGTTGAACCTACACCTACCTACATGAACACACTACAGCATGATGCATTTACAGAACGCGCTACTGAGATTACTGAGCACAGCACTGTCAGAGGCATACTTCTAGGTGGGTGATATCATCTGCAAAGGCAAGGATGCCGATAGGGAATGATTACAGAGTGAGCAGTCACACAGCATGTTACTATCCCAAGGTGGACGTACAGTAACACGGCAGTGCTGCACTCGGGAATACTAACTATCTATGGAGCACTACATCACAAAATGGATACGGGATGCATCACAGACAGTACACCCTGTGAGAGAGCAACCAGTGTGTTTGATGTAGGCATCCATTGTGGCATTGCAACTTTATATAATTCACCTGGATGGCCACCATGGCTATACAGGATGTCAATGGTCATGGCTACATGCCTAGTATCAGACGTCGGTGTCGAATGTACAGTGTGTCCATGAATGGCGTACTGGGCATGCTCACACACTTAGCATTTGCAAAGTGCAAACATGCATACACATGGAGAGTAATCATGAAAGGGCAGAGTGTGGAATGTACTGTGTGTCCACTTACACAACAGCAAACTGGGCATGCTCACACACTTAGCTGTTGCAAAAGGGAAACATGCATGCACACGGGGTATAATCACAGAAGGACGCAGTGTGCAATGTACTGTGTGTCCATCTACACAACTGCTTACTGGGCATGCTCACACACTTAGCATTTGCTAAGTGCCGTCCAGCATGCAGATGGAGTGTACACACAGAAGGTCACAGTAAGGTAAAACTGTCCACACGCACAGGGTGGTCACACATGCAGTTACTTGTACACACACAGATGACATCACAGGTGTCACGGGTGCAGGTCACACATGTACACACTGCAGTGAACACTGTAGCTGTCATGCCAGCACCATGTCATTGGTGCAGCAGTAAGCCTCACGGTCCAACAACAGCATGTGACATATGTCCACAGGTCTGTATAGCAGTGTACACCAGTTGTGCAGAGTACATGTACTAACAATGATCCAACATGTGTGATGTAGTCCACTTATATCAGTATACATGGACAGGTCAGCTCCACACATACCACGGCCCTGACACAGCTGTGACACATGACTGCTGCCGTACCACAATGAACAAACGTCTGGATATGTCATACATGTGATTGTCTGGATGTGTGCATGGACTGCACACATGACACATACAAAGCCTGTGATGTACCACATGCATAACACTGGCGTACTCAGTGCTACACACACGAATGGAAGGTGAACCCATGTCTGTGGAATGCTCCCACTACAGGGTGTAGCAGTGTTGACTGGGACACATACCCTTGTATTGTTTGCCTGTGACAGCTGTGATATCATACCACAGTCCATGTTTTATGTATGTCAACACACATGTCAAAAAGTAGCAATGCATACAAACATGGCAACAAGAGACACATGTGACATGTGTACTGTGCATGGAGCAGCCATGCATGAGCAGTGGCCAATGTCCATAACATAGTTGCAACAACCTACCACATGCATACCCATCATAGGGGCCATTATACGGTGGCATACAAACAGCACATATGGAGGTATGTGTGTACATAATGTGTTTAAACACCTGTCTACATGCATGTGTGCAGGTGGTGGCTCACAGTTGTATCACACACCATCCTACCCTGCCATGTGCATACAGTATGCTATGTCGCTGTTACATGACAGTGCTGACATAATGCATACCCAGCGGTCAGGTGTTATCAACTGTATGTCACATGGCAACTGTAACACCTACCACCTCCCATGTGCATATATCAGCACATCTGCCGGATACAGTGTTGGTACACATAATGCACTACATACCGCTGCATGCCTGTACACGTATCATATGGCAGGTGTAGTATTCCCAGCACTGACATCTGTGCATGAATGTGTGCCCATGTATGCCACATATCGGGGGGAATATGTCCCACTTGCTACACATCCCTGTACACCATAGTAGAGATCTGTACATACCTCAGTGTGGGGAGCATGAATTTGGATGGTGCAGTACATGCAACACGTTGTCTCTCTGTGTACACATGTGTGGTCAACACAATGTGCGTGTGTCTACATGTTTGTATGTCTGCTGCTTGGTGTGAGGGTGTATGCTAATATACTCTTGTGAAAGAACACTAACCACACATGGTGATTATCCCGTACTGGTGCTGCATTGCACAATCCTGTTGATGCCATAGGTGTGAGCCATACTGGCTACCTGTGCATGTACGATCCCTGTGACATGGCGTGTGGGTGCATAGTATTGTGAGGGTGCTGACCACACAGGCAGGTGTCCCCATCTGCACACTATGGGGTGTGCATCATAGTGGTGTACACCCCGTGATTGTGACCATGTTCCTGTACTGTTACAGGGTCCTACTGCTGTACAGCATGCCCCACAGCTGACAAGTGACACCTCAAGTCAGTGGCCATCACGCTGTGTACAACACCTGCACCATGTCACCATACCTGTAGTGTGTCCTGCTATGTATGTGACATCTCTGTCCACTGTAGCCTGTGGCACCGACCACATGCGTCAGGTGCAGTATATGTGCGGACATGTGTGTCATGTAGGTGTCCAGTCAGGTTGAGGGTACATGTAGTATGCTGATATTGCCAGATGTGCCTGTGAGTAATCCACAGCTACACGTGGGGGACCGATAACAGTGCTCCCTGTAGGCACATGCGAGTACACCATATGAGGGATTCAGGGTATCAGAACCAACATGGTGCTACACGTGTAACCGTAACACATACCATGAACACATCACAATGCATGCTGCACCTGCACTACATGGTATGACTGCTGCATGTTGACAGTACACAACCATGTCACATACGCATCTGTCAGTATTCATACACAACCACTGCAACATACACATCCCACGCTATGCATGCACAGGTATCACATACACCTCTCACTATCCTGTCCACCCTGTGCATCAAAATATATTTGCATAACCCTGCACCGATGGTGTGGATGACAGGGATGTGGCAGAGGCTTCATCATATGCACAGGGTGGTATGTTTGCCAGGGGCATAGGCTGCACCAATGGATAACATCATGTGTGTGTGTAAGGGCTGGCAAGTTTACTGGACATGTCTGTGCAGAATGCATGTGGATGTGGTGGAGCCCTACAGTTGTGTCTGCTGTGTGTGGGTATGTATGTACACAGTTCAGCCATATGTGATGCCTACATGGGGTATAATTGACAGCCCCAGACTGTACAGTGCAGGTTGTACAGCTCACTGTGTCCGTCCACGGCCACGTGACCTGTGCTTGCCTGGGGTTGCATGGGCACTACCAGGTGGAGGTACAGAGTGGCTACTGTCCAATGACACATGTCCACTGGAACTGTGTCCACGATGGGACAGGCCAGGGCCACGTCCACGTGGCCTGCTGTGTCCTGGTGTGGACAGTGCAGTACCAGCTGCACTGCTACTGCTACCAGCACTATGTGAGTGGGCATGAGAGGTGGCACGCACACGTCGACCTACACTAGGTGGTGTTGCTGGCCTACGCCCACGTGTCCTACGCCTCACCCCTACCAGGTGTTCCAGCACAGACAGCTCATGCTCGCGGATTGCCATGCCTCGGTCGAGGATTCCAACCATTTCACCTAATCGCCTATCCAGTACATTAGCAATCTGCTGTTGAACATTTGCCAATGACTGGATGTTGTCATTTAGGGTACGGATTGCAGCCCTCTGCAGCCTCTGCCCTTCTTGGTTCTGCCATTCTGCACGTGCCTGTGCCACCATTACAGTCTGGAACATGCGTCTGGTGATACCAGCTGCTTTGCCCTGTACTGCAGGTGCATGTCTGCCAGAGGTCCTCCTATGAGCAGCACCAGCCACATGCCTGTGTGGCACATCACCAGTCATTACATTGGCAACATGTTGTGTAGTCACACCTTCTGTAGCCACCACACATTCCTGTTCAATGCCAACAGCCGCTGACTGTCCTTCCTCCATGGGCAACGGTGATGTGGTATGTGTTGGCATCAGAACTATGTGCGGGGAAGAGAGGGACATAGGTGGGAAGGTAACCAATGGCACAGATTTAGCTCCTGATAACCCTGCCTGTACCTCATGCATATGGTCATCACCGCTAGTATCTGTGGGGACACTAACATCAGATGGACCGCAGGAGAGTAACACACCTACACCACCTGTGAATGCAAATAAATACTGTAAGGTACATTACACACAGACACACACAGACACACACAGACACACACAGACACACCATGCATGTGATATTTCAGATGGCATGCAGCATTCCTGCACTACAGCACAGGGAATGCAGCTCAGACATTAATAGTGTTAGTATGCATACCAGTAACCACGTCCACAGGAACTGCCAAGACAACTACGAACTCTCCACCAAGACAGCAAATACGGATGGTAACTCTCACCGCTACAGAGACCTGGTGAGGTTAGACTCACTAACCAGGTTTGCAACACTAGGGATAATTTTAGCATTTATAATTTTAGTAGTGTAATAATAGAAAAGGAGCATTTTTCGTTGTTTTCCAAGGGCTTGAAGTTCATACCTAATAATAATGGAGATATGACTAAAAGCCTGCTAGATATAAAACTTTTTTTAAGAAAGGTGAATTTTGAGGTGATGTGGCCAAGTTCGAACAATATAAGGAATGGGGGAGATGGTGAGGTTTTAAAGAAAAAAAGTACATATAACCCACCATTACATCCACAGATAAAAAATTTAGAAAAAGTGGTTGAAAAAGAAGTAAGAGAGAAGTGTAATCTAATAAAGTCTGGAGATAATTTAACTAAAAAAGAGAGGGATTTATTGTATGAGATCAGAAATAATAAAGAAATAAGAATAATGAAGCCCGACAAGGGTGGGGGTATCATTTTCATGGACTGTATCCTTTATGATAGCAAAATGTATACACATTTATGGGATGGGAATAGATACAGGATAGTGTCTAGAAATGAGATCAACATAGCCTATCATAGAATAGATACGGCCCTACATGATATGGAACAAGAAGGTTTGATAAGTCATGGTAGTTATGGGTTTTTAAAAGTGGATAAACCAAAGGTACCAGTTATCTTTGGGATACCAAAGATCCACAAAACCCTATGGACCCCCACTGAGACCATAGTGTCAGCCAAGGCTCGAAACAGAGACCCTGGCTAAATATGTTTTTTAAAAATTTTAAAAAAAAACAAAAGGGCCGGGAAAAAAATTTTTTGAATCAGCCGGGGGGGTATTTTTGCACTAGAATCAGGTGCAAGGGTGATGACACATGTGTCCATGAAATGCATAACGTATGAACTGATATCCCTAGAGTGAGGAGTGCATATAAGTGCTCCACATCTCAGTACCGCACACATTATTAATACAATCCATGTGTAATGTACCGTGAGGGTTGTTGTCACGCATGGGAACCTGGGTATGCAGAAATGGGCCTAGGCGTTGTTTGGCAGAGAATTGGAGGCCTGCCCGTGGGAGGGATGTGGGTATAGCACATGCCTTTATTCTCAATAATGGTGCAAAGTATCCACTGGATAATGCGGAAAGCAATTTGGAAATATGTACAGCCCTATATCAGTGTCCTGTAGGTGATTCCCATGGATGGACATGCATCACCACCAAGATGGTACCCATAACTGGAAAACTGTCAGAATAACACAGCTGCAGTAAGGCATAGTACAGGAAATACAGATAGGGGACTATATTATAAATACCCCATACAAAGTCAGACCGTTGTGCGAATACTGGCGAAATATGAATACGGATGTTATGAGTGTTACTAATCATGCAATGGACATATCAGTCACTATCACCTACTGCACAGTCCGTAATGCCTAGACAGCAATCAGCTAGAAAGGCACATCACTATGTGAAATGTAACAAGGGCAAAGGTCAAACGTCAGGGCGTGTACACATAATGACAACAGGTCAAGGGTATGAAGGAGCTAACCTGCCCAAAATACATGTACTGAACTGGTGATACTAAGCGGACAGGTGAGAAGAAAGACAGCAGGACAAATGGGCAAACATGTATAAGTCATACCCCGGACAATGTGAATGACAACGTATGCCCTGTGAAGGTCAATGTGGAAGGTAATTAGACACAAAGGTAAAGTGTCCCCCAGGGTGTCATGAAGTGTCAACATAACAATTGCAGACCCCCATAGTCGCATCGTGAGCCCCGCTACTGACGGAAAGCGTAAATAATGACGCACATATGGTACATGAAAGAACAATTAGTGTGGATAAGCAGATGTAGACCTGTGTGAGGAATACAACTGTCTGTGTGGGTGTGTCCTGCAAATACAAAGTAATGGCATGTGGGCTGTCATGCCGCCATACACTGTGTGTATTGTAGTCAGAAAGTTGGTATGTTGTATCAGACACATACTCTGCAACTGTACAGATGTACATGCAGACTGTGTAGAGTTATGCCTCATATGTTTGATGTGTTCCACGTAACAGTAACAGTCCGGCACTCTCTTTATAACTGACGACAGGAAACAATGACAAACATGTGATGAAGACACCAAATCATACAGAAATGCCATACTCATGCATAACATATCATTGTGCTCACTATCAATGTTTGTAAGAGCAACATGTCAATACTGGCCCTGGAGTGTCCCACTCATCACATAAGGCCTTGTCCAGATATATGCTCCATGAAGTGGAGTGTTATGAACAGAAACAGATACATGTGTGTGTGGAAACATTATTATCCACTGCAAGATGATGAAATGTACTGCAGTAGGAAGTGCAGTACTGTGCGCAGGTATGTGCTGATATGTCAAATTAAAGAGCAGTCTACATGAATTACCTATATTGGCGACACCTGTACAGATGATTATAGTGGGACATACACACGACCATGCACACAGCTCAGATAGACATACACACATCATAAACAGGCAATGATACAAAGTCTATGGCGTGTATGAGTACAGTGACAGTACAGCAAGGATAGCTGTCTGCCAAGATATACAGCAGATGTCTGTAAGGGTGTAACACCTCCCGAACACGGACGTTGCATGGACAATGTTTGATTTGCATCGCACCCCATTGCTATGTGTAAGCTGTGCAAATATATGTATACATGGGACAGACAGCTGTCCATGCAAGAGCAGCCATGGGCATAAAATATGTATATATATAAATACATCGAGAGAGATACAGACAGACACATGTGGCAAGGCCGGTAGTGGAACCTACACATCACTACCCTATCACACCACAGCATGACGCGTAGAGAACACGCTACAGAGGTCGCTAACCACAGCAGACACACAGGCATTCCACTAGGTGCGTCTCAACATCCGCAAACACAGAGATGTCAGCAGGATATATGTGTGTTGGTCTAAAACCATAACCTAACCCATGCAGCCGGAGCATAGACACACAGACACATCTGGCAGGCATGGGAATTGACCTACACTTACCTACCCTATCGCGCACTACAGTATGACACAATTACAGAATGCTACTCAGATTACTGAACACCACACTGTCAGAGGCATACTTCTAGGTGGGTGACATCATCCATAAAGGAATAGACGCTGATAGCAAATGTATGTGTTGTGAGGTGTCTAAAAGCATTACTGTTTCCAGAGGCAGCTGGAAACACACACACTTGGAAGGGCCGGAGTTAAACCTACACCTACCTACATGAACATACTATAGCATGATGCATTTACAGAATGCGCTACCGAGAGTACTGAGTACAGTGCTGTCAGAGGCATACTTCTAGGTGGGTGACATCAACCGCAAAGGAATAGACGCTGATAGCAAATGTATGTGTTGTGAGGCGTCTAAAAGCATTACTGTCTCCAGAGGCAGCTGGAAACACACACACACTTGGAAGGGCCGGGAGTTGAACCTACACCTACCTACATGAACATACTATCGCATGATGCATTTACAGAACGCGCTACCGAGATTACTGAACACAATGCTGTCAGAGGCATACTTCTAGGTGGGTGACATCATCCATAAAGGAATAGACGCTGATAGCAAATGTATGTGTTGTGAGGCATCTAAAAGCATTGCTGTCTCCAGAGGCAGCTGGAAACACGCACACACACTTGGAAGGGCTGGGAGTTGAACCTACACCTACCTACATGAACACACTACAGCATGATGCATTTACATAATGCGCTACGAGATTACTGAGCACAGCACTGTCAGAGGCATACTTCTAGGTGGGTGACATCATCCGCAAAGGAATAGACGCTGATAGCAAATGTATGTGTTGTGAGGTGTCTAAAAGCATTACTGTCTCCAGAGGCAGCTGGAAACACACACTTGGAAGGGCCGGAGTTGAACCTACACCTACCTACATGAACACACTACAGCATGATGCATTTACAGAACGCAGCTACTGAGATTACTGGGCACAGCACTGTCAGAGGCATACTTCTAGGTGGGTGATATCATCTGCAAAGGCAAGGATGCCGATAGGGAATGATTACAGAGTGAGCAGTCACACAGCATGTTACTATCCCAAGGTGGACGACAGTAACACGGCAGTGCTGCACTCGAATACTAACTCTCTATGGAGCACTACATCACAAAATGGATACGGGATGCATCACAGACAGTACACCCTGTGAGAGAGCAACCAGTGTGTTTGATGTAGGCATCCATTGTGGCATAGCAACTTTATATAATTCACCTGGATGGCCACCATGGCTATACAGGATGTCAATGGTCATGGCTACATGCCTAGTATCAGACGTCGGTGTCGAATGTACAGTGTGTCCATGAATGGCGTACTGGGCATGCTCACACACTTAGCATTTGCAAAGTGCAAACATGCATACACATGGAGAGTAATCATGAAAGGGCAGAGTGTGGAATGTACTGTGTGTCCACTTACACAACAGCAAACTGGGCATGCTCACACACTTAGCTGTTGCAAAAGGGAAACATGCATGCACACGGGGTATAATCACAGAAGGACGCAGTGTGCAATGTACTGTGTGTCCATCTACACAACTGCTTACTGGGCATGCTCACACACTTAGCATTTGCTAAGTGCCGTCCAGCATGCAGATGGAGTGTACACACAGAAGGTCACAGTAAGGTAAAACTGTCCACACGCACAGGGTGGTCACACATGCAGTTACTTGTACACACACAGATGACATCACAGGTGTCACGGGTGCAGGTCACACATGTACACACTGCAGTGAACACTGTAGCTGTCATGCCAGCACCATGTCATTGGTGCAGCAGTAAACCTCACGGTCCAACAACAGCATGTGACATATGTCCACAGGTCTGTATAGCAGTGTACACCAGTTGTGCAGAGTACACATGTACTAACAATGATCCAACATGTGTGATGTAGTCCACTTATATCAGTATACATGGACAGGTCAGCTCCACACATACCACGGCCCTGACACAGCTGTGACACATGACTGCTGCCGTACCACAATGAACAAACGTCTGGATATGTCATACATGTGATTGTCTGGATGTGTGCATGGACTGCACACATGACACATACAAAGCCTGTGATGTACCACATGCATAACACTGGCGTACTCAGTGCTACCAATAACACGAATGGAAGGTGAACCCATGTCTGTGGAATGCTCCCACTACAGGGTGTAGCAGTGTTGACTGGGACACATACCCTTGTATTGTTTGCCTGTGACAGCTGTGATATCATACCACAGTCCATGTTTTATGTATGTCAACACACATGTCAAAAAGTAGCAATGCATACAAACATGGCAACAAGAGACACATGTGACATGTGTACTGTGCATGGAGCAGCCATGCATGAGCAGTGGCCAATGTCCATAACATAGTTGCAACAACCTACCACATGCATACCCATCATAGGGGCCATTATGGTGGCATACAAACAGCACGTATGGAGGTATGTGTGTACATAATGTGTTTAAACACCTGTCTACATGCATGTGTGCAGGTGGTGGCTCACAGTTGTATCACACACCATCCTACCCTGCCATGTGCATACAGTATGCTATGTCGCTGTTACATGACAGTGCTGACATAATGCATACCCAGCGGTCAGGTGTTATCAACTGTATGTCACATGGCAACTGTAACACCTACCACCTCCCATGTGCATATATCAGCACATCTGCCGGATACAGTGTTGGTACACATAATGCACTACATACCGCTGCATGCCTGTACACGTATCATATGGCAGGTGTAGTATTCCCAGCACTGACATCTGTGCATGAATGTGTGCCCATGTATGCCACATATCGGGGGGAATATGTCCCACTTGCTACACATCCCTGTACACCATAGTAGAGATCTGTACATACCTCAGTGTGGGGAGCATGAATTTGGATGGTGCAGTACATGCAACACGTTGTCTCTGTGTACACATGTGTGGTCAACACAATGTGCGTGTCTACATGTTTGTATGTCTGCTGCTTGGTGTGAGGGTGTATGCTAATATACTCTTGTGAAAGAACACTAACCACACATGGTGACTATCCCGTACTGGTGCTGCATTGCACAATCCTGTTGATGCCATAGGTGTGAGCCATACTGGCTACCTGTGCATGTACGATCCCTGTGACATGGCGTGTGGGTGCATAGTATTGTGAGGGTGCTGACCACACAGGCAGGTGTCCCCATCTGCACACTATGGGGTGTGCATCATAGTGGTGTACACCCCGTGATTGCGACCATGTTCCTGTACTGTTACAGGGTCCTACTGCTGTACAGCATGCCCCACAGCTGACAAGTGACACCTCAAGTCAGTGGCCATCACGCTGTGTACAACACCTGCACCATGTCACCATACCTGTAGTGTGTCCTGCTATGTATGTGACATCTCTGTCCACTGTAGCCTGTGGCACCGACCACATGCGCCAGGTGCAGTATATGTGCGGACATGTGTGTCATGTAGGTGTCCAGTCAGGTTGAGGGTACATGTAGTATGCTGATATTGCCAGATGTGCCTGTGAGTAATCCACAGCTACACGTGTGGGACCGATAACAGTGCTCCCTGTAGGCACATGCGAGTACACCATATGAGGGATTCAGGGTATCAGAACCAACATGGTGCTACATGTAACCGTAACACATACCATGAACACATCACAATGCATGCTGCACCTGCACTACATGGTATGACTGCTGCATGTTGACAGTACACAACCATGTCACATACGCATCTGTCAGTATTCATACACAACCACTGCAACATACACATCCCACGCTATGCATGCACAGGTATCACATACACCTCTCACTATCCTGTCCACCCTGTGCATCAAAATATATTTGCATAACCCTGCACCGATGGTGTGGATGACAGGGATGTGGCAGAGGCTTCATCATATGCACAGGGTGGTATGTTTGCCAGGGGCATAGGCTGCACCAATGGATAACATCATGTGTGTGTGTAAGGGCCGGCGAGTTTACTGGACATGTCTGTGCAGAATGCATGTGGATGTGGTGGAGCCCTACAGTTGTGTCTGCTGTGTGTGGGTATGTGTGTACACAGTTCAGCCATATGTGATGCCTACATGGGGTATAATTGACAGCCCCAGACTGTACAGTGCAGGTTGTACAGCTCACTGTGTCCGTCCATGGCCACGTGACCTGTGCTTGCCTGGGGTTGCATGGGCACTACCAGGTGGAGGTACAGAGTGGCTACTGTCCAATGACACATGTCCACTGGAACTGTGTCCACGATGGGACAGGCCAGGGCCATGTCCACGTGGCCTGCTGTGTCCTGGTGTGGACAGTGCAGTACCAGCTGCACTGCTACTGCTACCAGCACTATGTGAGTGGGCATGAGAGGTGGCACGCACACGTCGACCTACACTAGGTGGTGTTGCTGGCCTATGCCCACGTGTCCTACACCTCACCCCTACCAGGTGTTCCAGCACAGACAGCTCATGCTCGCGGATTGCCATGCCTCGGTCGAGGATTCCAACCATTTCACCTAATCGCCTATCCAGTACATTAGCAATCTGCTGTTGAACATTTGCCAATGACTGGATGTTGTCATTTAGGGTACGGATTGCAGCCCTCTGCAGCCTCTGCCCTTCTTGGTTCTGCCATTCTGCACGTGCCTGTGCCACCATTACAGTCTGGAACATGCGTCTGGTGATACCAGCTGCTTTGCCCTGTACTGCAGGTGCATGTCTGCCAGAGGTCCTCCTATGAGCAGCACCAGCCACATGCCTGTGTGGCACATCACCAGTCATTACATTGGCAACATGTTGTGTAGTCACACCTTCTGTAGCCACCACACATTCCTGTTCAATGCCAACAGCCGCTGACTGTCCTTCCTCCATGGGCAACGGTGATGTGGTATGTGTTGGCATCAGAACTATGTGCGGGGAAGAGGGACATAGGTGGGAAGGTAACCAATGGCACAGATTTAGCTCCTGATAACCCTGCCTGTACCTCATGCATATGGTCATCACCGCTAGTATCTGTGGGGACACTAACATCAGATGGACCGCAGGAGAGTAACACACCTACACCACCTGTGAATGCAAATAAATACTGTAAGGTACATTACACACAGACACACACAGACACACACAGACACACACAGACACACCATGCATGTGATATTTCAGATGGCATGCAGCATTCCTGCACTACAGCACAGGGAATGCAGCTCAGACATTAATAGTGTTAGTATGCATACCACCCTGGGGTGCACACTACATCAAGCAGGTGTCATATCAGTAGTCATGCAGTACACACAATCATGGTAGTTTGCATGCATCACCGTGATACACCATGTGGCCACGAACAGGTTAACAGTACACATGGCTGACGTTACCTTGACATGTAATCCGCTGACATGTGCAGTAACATGTATACATGTTTGACACAATGGTGTCCTGACACATGCACAGCATCATAATGGGCTTCACAGTGCAGTGTTGTGTGTAAAGCCTACAGATAGAATGCATGTTTAGCAAATGTGCATGTGCAGGTGAGGTTAGTGTGAGCCATGTACATAGCTATACAGTGAGGAGTACAGGCACTGTGCTATTGCATGGCAACATGACGCATGTATGTTGCTGTGTAATGCATAACATGGACGCATTGCATTGCCATGACTGCAACACAGTCATGCTGTTCCACAGATCGTATATGGTAGACATCGGTGACACCTCCGGTAGCTGCAGACAGGCATTCCAGTTGTCCGGTGTAACACATCAAATGTACAAGTGGTCCACTATGGCTATGATTGCACTATGTGTGGACAATGCGCAACGTGGTCTATCCACATCAGAAGTACTGTGTGGCAACATGCCTGTGGCTATCACCCATGGCCATGTGTGAACGGGTCTTGGACAATTGTGTGTGATGGGCATCTTGTACACGTGTCTGTGGTGTCCCATGTGACATACACCCATACATGTCAGAGTTGTCACAATCCACAGGGCTATGCAGACAACAGTGTGGATGTTTGTTATGTCAGGTGTAGGTCATGTGATGGTGTGACAATATTGCAGACAGAACACCACATGCTTGGGACATGTCGGGTGGCATGTCACAATGTGTGCACACAATGCAGGGGCATATGTCACAATGGTGACACCTGTGTGCTGCCCATATCACAGCTCACTGTGTGGTACTGTGTGCGTACCTCACGTAGCATACTGTAGTATGCAGCTTGTGTGCCCATATACCTGGCATGTGTTGTTACTTTACATGATGTACAGTGACACCTGCAACTACATTGGATATCATACTCATATGCAGGACTGACTTACCAGGCAACTCCAGGCTCATTGGTTGGGAGACACCCACCTCCACGATGGCGGCTAGTGTTTCTGAATGCTGTTCCCTGGGTGTCCCCAGACTGGCCAGTAGCTCCTCTGTGTGTGTGAGTGGGGGCTGGGTTGGTGGCCCACCACCTGTTCCACCTTGTTCTCTGGCGATTGCAGTGGCACGCTATTTCGCATGCCATATCAGGTCCATGCAGTGTCTGCGTACCAGCTGGTAGGTGCGGCTGTTGCCACCCACATCATTCACCCTCCTGTGTATATCCTGCCACAGGTCATCCCGCTGCTGAGCATGCTGTGGCACATGGCTGAACAGCACGTCATAGTTGTCATGGAGCAATGGAATTATGACATCATCCTCCTGGCGGCTGAAGGCTGGGAGTCGTGAACGTGGCATTATCTGTAAGACATAATGATGGTGACAGGTCACATTCTCACTGATGTACTGGCATACCACTGAACATACATTGCTATGACATGTACTACATCTGCACAGTAATCTTTGAAAAGCATCATGACACTGACACAGCTGACATGTTTCTGTCACACCTGTCACACCGTTATGCAGTGGATATCATATCATATCTCTGTGTCAACTCATTACAGTGTACATACTCCATGTAGATGGTAACTTGCTGTGGCCATGTGTACTTGCCTGCACCTGTGTTCTTACCAATATGCACTTGGCCCGATGTGTCCACAGTACTACTGTTCACCTGGATGCTGTGTATATGTCACATAGCAACACAGACGCAGTCGGTATGGACTTCAGCAGTGACATTGCACACATACACATGGACACCTGTACATGCATGTGTTTTGCCATATACATCTACTCAGCACTGTACATCCTGCCACGGCTCGCCTGTATTGCACATGTGATACACATGGGACAATGTCTATTCATATGACATTTGCAGGGATGGTCAAACATAGCATGTGCGTGCACGTTTTACACGCTGTCACACAGCAATTGTGACAACACAAGGTGCATCAGTGCCACATTACTGATCCAGTCAGTTGATAGTGCATGTACCATGTGGCCATCACACCATGTATGACTGTGATGACACATGCAGCCTTGATGGACAGGGTTGCATGGTATAGCAGGGTATATCACATATATGGCACAGGGATGTGTCCAGCCTGTGGAAAACCAGTATTAGGACGGTGGCTGTCCATTACATATGTCATTTATATAGGTATATGGACATGTCGCATGTCCATCATCATGGTGTAGACAATGTCCTTCTGCAAGGCAGGCAGCATGCTGCATGGTGGTGGTGTGTATTGTGCATGCTGTTATCGCACATCCATGCATAAACATTACCCCTTACAGGTGCTATGTGCTGTAATATTGTTCGGCACAGTGCTGTATATGCCCACACGGTGATATCCCGTGCACATGGATGGTACCCTGACCTGACATGGGTACCTCATATGACTACCTCCGGTGCCTGCTGTCATCACCATGTCGGCGGGTGCACGCACAGCACCATCCCTTCCACAGTGACCATGGTGTTGAGCACAGCCTAGGTATTCATTTATGGGGACGGGGATGTTCACATAGCGGTGACAATGCTGGTATCATCCATCAGACCGTACACTTATGACACACACCTCACACACACAACCCATTCAGTATGTTGTTCGCAACACTGACACAGCTATACTGTTAGGTCAGGTCCATTCCCAGCCGTATATACACAGATGCATAACATTTCTCTCTGTGGCATGGGCTACAATGACGGTGGGGTTCAACACATACCATGTTCGACTGTAGCTGGTGCTGATGTTCTGTGCACATGTCAACACATTAACCCTGTTCTACTGTAGCCAGCGGTGATGTGCTGTGCACATGTCACTCTTGCACATTGTGTTGATGTCTGTCTGTCAACAGGCCACTAGTGGAACACGCAAAGGTATTTGTAATCAAATATACATGCCGCCCTGTACAGCTGTACTGCTAACATCTCAAGTGCTAATGTGTCATGGACATGCACACCTTACCCAGAAAGTGCATTGCCACCCTTACTCATCACCTCTTGTGGGTTGCTATTATCCAACACCCTATATGTATTGTATGGTCAAGCTATGCACCTGTGCAGGACATGTGAGCATGTAATGCGCTACTGATTATCTTTGCACCCATTGCACAACATGTCACACAGGTACACTGGCAGTCATACACTTCACAGCTTGCTGAAGGTACGACAGGTGTTGTACACACTTAACACACATATCCTGTGGGACATGGTCATATGTACAGGCATGTCCAACTGTCACGTACCAGTGCTACCCCTATATGATGGATATGTCGTACATGTGGCAATACAGCAACTGTCACATGTACTCATTCAATGCTCACCTACCAACATACAGCAGTACAGCCTGTGGGTGATGTGCTTCTGCATCCATGCTGTGCCCATAGCTGTCAATTGTACATCATTATGTGCAACGTACCTCATTTGGTGTTCTAACAGGTGCATGTTCATCAAGGTTCCACATTGGAAGGGTCTGTCACACATTCATTGTTGTACATGGTTTACATGCCAGCCATGGCTTAATAGATGGGAATCATAGTAATCCATTGGGATATCATATTTATACATTAGAGCAGTGTATTTCAGCCATCATATACCCTTCCTAGCTGACACTGTTAGTCAGCCAGTAGTAGGTGTTCTACGATCTGCACATTAGTCACACAGTACGAGGGCTACTGTTACTCATTTTGGGGACAGGGTGCTGACAGCTGTGGATGGGGGTGATGCTGTCGACAACCATGACTGCACCTGACGGTCACTTCTGGATGTGTAACATTCACATCACACACCTACCATCACGTAGTCCCACATCATCTACAACAATGGACATTCCTGCAAGAACAACGTATGCAATATGTCTGTATAACCACTGTAGGCACCACTGGTGGCCCCCATCATGGCAGCCAACATCACCAGTGTATATCCCACAGACTCATGGGTTACAACATTCACAACACACCAGTCACGGATGACTCTGTTGTGAATCACAATGCAGTTCCACACATCATGTTACACAAGGCATTATGTACTTAAATGTTGTGGACGGGTGAACACCTCTGCAACTCAACCTATGCAGACATGACACATCACCTGGTACAATATATCTCTCATACATCATGTTATTGTGACTGCCCTGTGATGGCAATACACAGACTACATGTGCTGGGACATGCAATGGCTCACCGGTGTTATAGCCCTCTGGGTGTGTGTCTAGCCATGGTGTACATTCGGCATTGGTCTGGACACAAGAACACTGTACATTGACCTACTGTGTCACTGCAACAGTTGCCTATGCTCCTATTGTTATTGTACAGGCATGTGGTATCTGACTGCTATGACAGTCCAGGTCAAACACAATGCTGTGGCACACATGACCTGCAGCCATCAGCCTGGGGAGTAGAGCACGCATGTACATCTTCACATGCTATACTGCCTCTCTGGCAGTTTCACATAACTGTCACCGGCAGGGCAGTAACTGGCAAGCATGACATGGGGTCATGTGGAACAATGCTTGCATCTTCCACTGTGATGCACACAAGCGAGGCACACATACTATTGCACCACTCACATATCTCTGCAGTGACTGGGACCTGCCTCTATGCTCTGCACAGAACACCTGCGATGACAGCTTGTACATGGACCGTACCTTTCAGGCACATACCTGGACTGGAACACCAACAGATGAGGGGTTCACACATGACACAGTGTTTTGCACACATCCTGGATAGTTGCTTAGCACAATGCATCATAGGTGCTCCAGGTGCAGATAACTGTGTTTGTGACCGCTATACACATTGTAACAAGTGACAGAGTCGACATTTTACACCACAGGTTACATACCTTCTGTGTTGTTATAGTGGACATTGGGCCTCAGACAGCTACTACTGATGTGTGCTGACAGTAACCCACACTTCCCTGGGATAGACACCCATGTACCAACACATGCTTGAGTCATGCACTCCACTCAGCTGGATAAAACAATACACAACACATACAATACCTACACTACCCTTAGCATGAACACTACCTCCATGTGACTGGTGTGACACACCTGAGGTTATCCCCTCTTTGGTAGATTCAAAACATATGCTACACGGCCTTGCTAGCCACATCCTGGAAACACACCCATCACAGCATACACGGAACATGTGTACTACAACTACTACAGACGTCTGCTGACAGCAGTTGTTAACATCAAGACACCCAAGCAGACGGACACTACACATACATATGCTGACACATACCACAGTGCACTTCAGTAGCATGTACACAATTGCAGGAATCATGCTATTCCACACAGAGACATGGCGGTACTGACCAGATAACAGATGCCACTGTGGTGGTCATGTTCCATGAACATATGATGTACAACCACAGGTACAGGCTGTTGCACAGTGGTGTACATTCACATGTGTGGGGTGCATCACTTGTCAGCCATGGTGGGTCCACAAGGTCCATCATCACATACTCCAAGGCTAGCTACCTAAACATGACTGCCACACATTGCGGTGTGGGGCCTCAGGCATTGTGGTGGTATGTCAGTATTCTTTGGCAACATCCACATCTGATGTCACATACAACAGTCAACCAAACATTGCAGACCGAGGTAATGTTGGCAACATGCCAGGCGATGGCGTACTTACCGACAATACACCCTCTCACTCACTACAGGGTCGCAATCCGTACATGAACATTGTAGTGTCCCTGTGGTCACATAGACAGTACTGACATACACACAATATGTCCTGGGACACTGGCCCAATGTCACCTTCCAATGTCCCTGGCTGTAATGTCCCACCAACCTGTTCAGTATATGTCTCCACACCAGGCCACTATATTCACTGCTAGCCTTTTGTCAGACATTGTAGACCCTGAATGCCGCACAGCAGCATTTATCGCACTACACACAGGTGGCACTGCATTGCGCGAGTGGGACTATAGTCATACACTCCTGACTGGACCATTCTGCATGGCGATGGGGCACATCATCAGGAACGTGATTCCCACAGACATTGATGGCCTCCAGTCCTTTCCTAGCACCCGGGTTGGGCTTGTGAATGCCACAGCAAGGCACATACACATGCTGGGCACCTGTCATACAGTTGCTAGGGCAGTTGATGATGGTACGGAGGTCAACACATCATACATTGTCCTCACATTGCCTTTCAGCACCATTCAACATTCTGGTATTGACAACATACACATCCACCTGCACATCATACCCTGTGTCTCAGGATGTTATGCTATGTGGCTCATGGGCAGTAAACACAGTGGTGCCAGCATACCATAGTACCTACTACATGTCAGGTACATATTGCATTACACAGTCCTCAGTCATAGGGCCACTCATGTTCACTATATACTTACATACAGAACATGCTGTCACAGAGTACTGTCCATGCCTAGATTTCAAACACCTACATACCAAGCGCCATTATTGCTCCACCAGCTCATACTGATACCAACCATATGGGTGTCAGTGTGACAGATACTTCATATGAGTATCATGGCATCAAGGTGCATGACACAAGGTGCATGCACATCACCTTTGCATAACAACATTCACCCACTGACTATCACATGGATAGTGGTCCCCTACATACATATCACATTGTACATGGTTGCAGTACACACATATGTCACACACAGTCCTGTGGTTACCGTATTCCACTGTGGCATGGATATCCTTCTTCAAGGCCACACCTATCTGTACTGTGTGTGATGCTGGTACATAGGTAGCCATTGTACCTGTGAACTACACACATCTACACACAGTCAAGGGTACAATACCATATTTATGGTGTACCTTCAACAACAGCTACAGCTTTACATGGCACAACATTGACATGCCATGATGTTTACTGAGCTCAGACACTTTACATATGCGGCTGAACTACGGACAACGCATCTGTACACATCTGCATACCACATACTCAGGGGTGTCTTCTTCTGCTCTGACATGGCCCAGGTCCACCACATTATTGATGCATATACTCCTCATACATGACATCTGCGGTGGGCACTGTGAACGAAATGCTCCTGGATATGTGCACACACACCACACTGCATGGGCTGTGCTTCTGTGTTACATCCACAAACCTAACACACACCATGCTGTGGAACATAGGTCCTGTGTACATCCCGCAGGGACACACAGTAGCACTGTTCATGTGATACCTCCCTTGCTGCTTGGGTGACACATGTAGTCCTGGTATCACCACAGCAGCTGTACTGTGTAGAGGTGCAGTTGACACCTGCCTCTGCTGTTCACAGGACACTACCATGGAGAGGTGACACTACTGTGTACACTGTACATGTGCTTACACATGGACTTGCCAGACTGCATTGTAGCCCACTATGCACCTGTGCAGATACTACAAGTCCTTTGTGCATGGTTACTTGGTGTCCCTTCCATTTAGAGTAGCTATCATGCTACTACTATGTCCCATACCTACAGGCCATATGTATCCTGTTATTGTACATACCAATAGGCGATACCTGTGTTATGCATGATATGCCTGTGATACTGTGTAGGATATCTGTCATATCTACCTAGACAAATATACATTACACATATTTCACATAGTATCCCCTAATGCAGAGCATACTTGCATGTCGGCCACACCTTACATATGTCATCAACGGTATATGCCCATACACATGCGTGCTGTGACAGTATACATACATGTACTATCCCCTGCTATGGCACTTCCTTGTTGGACATCCACTACCAGCAACAGCATGTGGTATGGCATTGTTCTCTTTAATGCCCTCCTGTAGCATCCCTTGTGGTGTCTCTGCTGTGTACATAATGTCCCACTGCTGTACACACGGTTTCTACAAGCGTTGGTATGCTCAGCAAGACATCACTACATAACTACCTTTCACCACTTTATGCATTACGGACAAGTGTAATTAATTACAACCACCATTCACATACAGTACAACTTATTAATACAGATCATGAGTTACACAACCTTACATATTGTGTGTTCTACATACCTTGTTGGTGTTTTGTTTCGTATAGTTTATTGTTTTGTCGTTTCCTTTTGTTTTCAGTACTTTCGATAGTATGACACTTTTTCAGTATGAGCATACGGTTTGAATATCTTGAGAGTCATCCTTATATACGTCGATACCTACAACATGTGAATTCATCCCGCCAATTGCTGTTCCTCAGTGAGTAATTACGTGCATATCACCTGTGCATCTACTACATTCGGAAATTATGCGTTGACACTGGGGTATAATTGGATTCTCCCCCTGGGCGTTGGCTATTTGCCCTACCTTCGTGGAGATGGTCTGTATTGTGTTATGTTATATGTAACTGCAACTGCTATGCATAGGGACAAGTATATTTTGAATTCATGTCACCCGTGGATTGTGTGTGACAGGTGTAGTATTTGGTTCAACATGTGGGTGTACCTGTCCTGCCGACGAATGATAATGGAGTATTGCATTCAAAAACTGTAACATGGCTGTTTTTTTCCTTTATACAACGCATGCAATTATGTATCCGCCTTTAATTGTGTCTCCCACGTGATATGTTGTGGTTATGCAGATGTCATTGACTGACTGTATGTTTGTGCTGCTATTACGGTTTGTATTCCTTTATTATCTACAGTGGGGGATATCGGTGGTTTTATGTAACGGATACGGTTTGTGGGCCTTGCATCTCTACATAAACAGTATAGTTGTCTGTGTGCTCCATCCCTACTTGGAGAGTTAACAGTTAATAGTCTTTTGTTATGGGATTGTAGGTTGGGCTGTTGTTAATTGGTTTCGATATCGTCTGCAGGTGAGCTTGATGCATGTATACCTCCGTAACTTATGTGGTATATCAACGGCTATGTGTACGTGACAACTATCCCTTGTCTTTCTGTCCCAGATATTTGCAGTCATTGTGGTCATGATGTTGAAATAGCCTGTTTGCCAGTGGTTGCCACATATTCATATGGGAATTGTTTGACACTTGTGGAACACACAGCGGTGTTTATGGGCCAACACGTAGCCACGGTCAGTACTGAGGTAGCACATACTTTTTTCCGCGATAAATACCTATTGCTGTGTGACTTTGCCAACGTATCATATTGCATGTAACATATCAGTGTCATACATACAGGCTTGACTATTACATACGTCTTTTACATTTCTTATGGGGAATATTCCTGTGCTACCATCTGGAACATTTTCACTTTGTATTGTTCTATGTCAGGACACACCTAGCCAGGGTGGGGCTGTCACTACTACTCTGGGACTAGTAGTGAACATATGCCTGAGGCTAGTTTACTGTATGCCTACACCTAATATTCTGATCTGCCTCTGACTTGGCACCGACATACACATGTTGCAGACACACACATATTACACTCACACAGCGACGCACACGGCACCCTCAACGCACACGTACACATACTACGGCACTCACGGGGACGATTGCACACAGTACCTACGTGGACCGCAACACCGGCAGCGGTGACTAACTCTCCCTTCATATCATCATACTATTACACGTGCATGTACTGTTACAGTACTGTGTTCTGTCGGTCTTTCAGCCTCGCGGTTATGCATATCGGTATGTTACACGTTCCATGGTTGGCGGTATCCTATTATTTTGTACCTCCCGGATGTTCAGATTGTCATTGCACTATCTATAATATTTACAGATATCGCTGGATACATCTCAGTCACCTTATATCCCTCTAATTCCCTTTCTTATCTGTATTATATATATGTATATGTGTACATATGGATCTACCTGACTACGTCGAAACTTCAAAACAGAGAAAACGACTTCACCGACACCAGAAGATTGACAAGGCAGAAGACCGACGGAGGAAGACACCGACGCTGAGAACACTGAGATGGGGAAAGGATGTGTAAGTATGCAGTAGTGACGGACGTTAGGGTGCGAGTAAGGTAAGTGTGCGATGTTGACGATGTGTAGGGATAGGGGTGGGATAAGTGAGTTAGGGTTAGGGCGGGTTAGGTAAGGGTGCAGTAAGGTAAGTGCGATGTTGGCGGTCTGTAGGGATAGGGTGGGATAAGTGAGTTAGGGTTAGCGGGTTAGGTAAGGTGCAGTAGTGATCGCTTTTGGGTTAGGGCGGGTTAAGTGAGTTAGGGTTAGGGCGCGGGTTAGGTGAGTGTGCGATAGTGACGGACCTTAGGGTAAGGGTTGGGGTTAGGGTTGTAGATAGTTGTGTATGTATGGGTTAGTGTTGGTTTGTAAGGATTTTGGTGTGCTTGTGTTGTGTGTGTGGGTTTTGGATAGGGGATTTGTTTTGTTTGTTGTTATGCTGTGTCGCGTGTATGAGGTGTCGTGTTTGTGAACTGTCGATTATGTGCTGTCGGTGAAATCGTTTTCGCTGTTTTGAAGTTTCGATGTAGTCAGGTAGATCCGTACATATATATCTGTATATATATATATATATTTATATATATATATATACATATATATATATATATATATATATATATATATATATATATATATATATATATATATATATATATATATATATATACATATACATCTTGCGGCGAACGTGGCAGGCACACAGCAATGCCATATGCTGTAGGACTCACGTACTGTTCAGGTGTTGGCGTTACATGTTCCACTGGCTGTTGGGTTTACAGTGTTTGGGGGCTGCCTATGTAGGAGTCACACATAAGGCCACCCATACATTACAATTTACAGGTGGTCATGTTTGTGTGCCGTCCATTTCACTGTGTGTGCAGGTGGGAAGGTGTCAGTCCATGGGGCCTACGCTGTCAGAGTATGTGCTATACGTTCCCTCTTTGCCAAGGCATAGGCATATTGGGTACGCCTCCGTCTGCCTACTGGGGCTGGCACAGTGTGTTCATGGTCTGGAACCCTCTGTGCCTGGACTGGCCTTGGCAATTGTAGTGGGCTTTGTGGCTCTTCACCATTATGTCCCTGCAGCAGCTGCTTCCGCAGGATCATATTATGTAGCATGGCACATACTATGAATATGTGGGCACATGTGCCTGGAGAGTACTGCAAGGCTCCACCAGATGTATCCAAGCACCGGAACCATGATTTCATCATCCCGAACACATGCTCTATGATTTTTCTGGTTTGTGTGTGTGCCTCATTATGGTGTTCTTGCATGTGTGTGTGTGCATTTCTGATGGGAGTCATCATCCACGGCTCCAGTGCATTGCCAGCATCCCCCACGAGATGGCCTTGTGGGATGTAGCTGTGAGGCATACCAGATATGGGAGTCGTGGTAGCTTCCAGGGCTGCCAGCACACACATCCATGATAATGCCCTGGGCATTGCACACGACCTGGCAATTGATGGAGTGGAATCCCTTGCGGTTTATGTAGCATCTACCCTGCTCACCAGGTGGTGACTTGATTTGTATGTGCGTAGAGTCTATCGCACCCAGTACCTCCGGGTATTGTGCCACACGGTGGAAGTGGCGCATATTGCTAGCCAAATCCTCCTGAGATCTGGGGAAGTATATATGCTCATTGGCATGTGGTAACATGGCGTCCAGGAACTGGTGTAGTACCCTGGATGCTGATGCCTGTGAGATGCCCATTATATCTCCAGTTGGCCTTTGAAAGGTACCTGTGGCCAGTATTCGCAAGCTTACACATACCTTTGTGTCCACTGGGATGGGTTCCCCTCTGTTGTTTCTTGTTCTCAGGCGTGGCCGGCACAGCTCCACTATTTGCTGCAACATGTCCCTGTCCACCCTGTAACGCTCTACTATCTCCAGGTCATGTAGCCCCTGGTAGGTTACCCTTGGTCTGAACACTCTCCTTCTCCTCCGAGGCCTGCGGTGGTTGTCGGCATCCTCCTCCACAACACCGTCTGTCTCTAACACATGCTGATGGATCACAGCTATGGCAGCACCCAACATGTACATTTTAAAAGTTCCCCGTGTGTTTACACCTATGGTGCGGTGTTTGGGAATACACGGCTGTGTGTTGTGTGCATTCCCACTTTATATTATTGTGCTGTGCACACCGATGATGTCATAGGGTGTGTTTGTACGGCCGTATCTAAGGGTTATTTTCCGTGTTTTACCGATGGAACTACAACGGTGTTGCTTTTGGTGTTGAATTACTTTTGCCTGCCATGGATTACCTTTCGACCTTCCCTTACTATTTCTGCACGTTGCACCTACCATTTTCTGGCATGCATCCTGCAGAGCACTGTCATTTGTACTTTCATGGACATGGCATATCATGCGTTTTGTGTGCTACTGCCATTGTGCTGCCAGTCTGCTTTGCTCTACTATGTCAGGTCTTCTATCTTTGCAATCTGCTACCTCCCCTACTTTCTTTGCATTCATATGCCTTCCCTATCCCATTTTGCAGGTTTCTGCATGCAGAGTTGTCAGCTGCCATCGATTGGCCTTCGTGGGTTGATTAGTGTTGATTGCTTATTAGTACTCCAATTACACTTCTTCCGCATTTCCTTATATTCTTCACATCACCTTCCTGTTTCCAATATTGTTTGCGGGGCGTGCGTCAGATTACTAGGTTTCGGGAACGTTGTCATCCTCGTACACATGCACTTTTGCGCGCAATGTCTGCTCTCAGCTAAACTATTACCCCACACCCCGGTCCTGCAGCTTTGATTAGCGATGTACAGCCCAAGTTTGCTATGCTCCAATGTGCTTACTGCTACAGTGGCACACCCCTCTGCGGATGTCATGTATTTCCTCTGAGCCACTCCTCAGTGTTTTACCACTGCGCCGTGTGGTACAACCTTACTCTGGCGGGACATTTGCGATTCAGTATTATCTGCCTCATTTGCATGGCATTGACTACTAATTCATAGTTACCATGCCGAAAACTGCCGCGAGTCCTTGGCAACCCTTGCACCGTGGTTGTGGTGTTCCATGCATACCATGGTGTATTATGCTGTAAACCTGATTTCTATTACGATGCTATTTTATAACATTGTTATATTATTTCATTATGTTGCACCTTCCGCACACATGTCCTGCGGTTCTGATGTGAGTTACTGTGGACATGACATTTAAGTTGTTATTTATGTGTTGTGCATCTTTTCTTATGCCATTGTCTGTGTATTTCGCCATTGGCATATGTTAACAGTGTGATACCTGGGTCTGACACTCTTCCATTACTCCGATGTTATGTTTGGGGAAATGTAAACCGTTTTTTTTTTTTGGTTTACATTGCCGTGGGCTTATGCTACGCCTGCACGACTTCGTGAATCGCTATATGCCTTCATTTGCATGATGACACTGCACATAGGGTGATTAGCATACCTACGCCGGGGGCTGCGCAGATCTGGCGTACGCCGGTAGTGTACGTGGAATTGGATCGTACCTGAATCGCTCGGCGGCCATATTTGGCATTATAACACCTACGCTATGCGTGCGCCTGGCGCAAGATTCATGAATCCCGGGGTTACTCTTTATGTAGGACCACTTTAAGTTACTGTATGCTGTTTCAATCTTAGTAGAGCACCTACAACAGCTAACTATTATACTGCAGTAGAGTTAATAATCTATGCTTATAAAAATTAACCAGTGATAAGAAGCAATTAATAGCAAACAAAATACTGTACAAATAACTGTTATATCCCTAATTTTCTACACTCTTGGACCGACATGGAAGGTCAGTCAGCTTGTCTTCTCTCATTTGCCAGCCTCATAGCATATGGCATTCTAAGGCAGTGTATGTAGCAGCTGCCTGATGTTCAGTGACAATGTATCTCTACTTACCCCTGTCAGCGATATAAATATTAACTATCACTCTCACAAATAAAAGGCAGTCTGTGTGCACCACAGACCTCCATAGCACACTGTACAAATACTTAAAATGCGATCATATACTGAGGCTGTAAAGAAGTCATTGTCTAAGGTTCCAAGATCTAACAAGACTTGGTCACTGTAAACATTAAAAACCACAACACATACTGTCAAATCCATATTTGAAAGTCATTAGGGAAAAAAAAATCATCCAAAACCAAGTGCAAGTAATGCCTTTATGAATAAAAGTAGTAAGAATGAAACGTTCTTGAACTAAGGAACAAATAACCAATAAAGAACGTTAGCTACCTCTGTGTCTTGAGATGCTTTCCCTCAAAAGCAGTTCCAGATAATGTCAAAAAATCTCAGCAAAGTCCACAGCAGCAGTTAAATGATTTTATTATACAAATACAGCGTTAATCCAACAGTTAAGAGCTTTCACTTGCTCCATGGCAAGCTTCATCAGAATGCTGAAAAATGAGCCTCCTAACATTTAAATAAACTTTTTGGCACCAAAACCAAACTCTTTGAATACTTTTCTTTAAAGAGATATTGCAACAATATGTCAAAATACAACTGATGATGTAAAATTGTCAGTCCATAGCTAATAAGGGTTTGATGGAGATGACATCATTCAATCCTGGTGGATTAGAAGAATTTTACATAATACACAAGGGTATTTTGCGTACACGTGGACTTATATTAGACCATATTAGTATACATTTAGTTTTTTATAGATAGTTATAGTGTGGCATTTTTAACACTGCACTACAATGAATTTCATTATTCCAATTATATAGGTATTATATTTGTATTATTTATATATTTCTGAGCTGATTATTTTTAATAAAATTTATATTTTCATAAGTTACATGTTTAGTAATGTATATAGGATATTTCAATAGAATATTATATACAGTTAGAGTCAGAACGTCAGACTCTGACATTTTATTAGTTTTATATTTACCCACATATTGTTTATATGCGGTACTTATTGTGTAATCATATTTTTATTTCTTTTCATTCAAGTTTATATATTTATGTATATTTTTCTGCGATTATGACAATTTGAGATGTAAGTACTGACACTAGCTTATCGTCAGTTGTATTTTGACATATTGTTGCAATATCTCTTTAAAGGAAAGTGTTCAAAGAGTTTGTTTTTGGTGCCAAAAAGTTTATTTAAATGTTAGGAGGCTCATTTTTCAGCGTTCTGATGAAGCTTGCCGTGGAGCAAGTGAAAGCGCTTAACTGTTGGATTAACGCTGTATTTGTATAATAAAATCATTTTTCTGCTGCTGTGGACTTTGCCGAGATTTTTTGACATTATCTGGAACTGCTTTTGAGAGAAAGCGTCTCAAGACACAGAGGTAGCTAATGTTCTTTATTGGTTATTTATGAATAAAAATGTACTGGTACTTGGTGACCCCATAGTAAGACACAGAGACTCCACCCTCATTAGGCTGGACAAAAACAGAATGACAGTCAGTTGGCTTTAAGTCGTCAAGATCTCTGATGTCTGAAAGGTCATCAAGACCATGATCAAGTATGACTGTGACATAAATGTCCATGTGGGTCTAAATGACCTGGCATGTAAATCTATAAGGGATATGCAATAAAACATTTCCATGCTCTCAATGCATGAGACTAAATAACTGGTGTCATTCAAGGGAGATTCAGCATGTATCAGCATGGGATCAGCTGCTGCACAGCCCTACTTACTTTGTCAAAGATAGCATGCAGCTCTCATTCCAGGGCGTCTGCATATTGGATAAAACTTTTGCTGTCCCCATAGTGCCTTTTTTGGCAGAATCATGCTAATGGATCGACCAACCTAAAAAATGTAAGAAATAAAGAAATGGACAACACCAATGCACTTCTCTAGGAGTCTAAATAATAAATTACCTGACTATAAAGCCCTTTTGCTGTTGCAGCACATTTATGTGTATTATTACTGAAACCTAATTTAAAAAATGCAAAGAGCACACCACCTATACCTACGTTTTGTACATGCCATGATTTTAGACCCAATGTAAATTGAGGTGGAGTATCCATATTTGTTAAAGACCACATTACTTCAAGGTAAATTTCCAGAGACCCACAAACTGAACTTATAAACCAGCTATCAGATCATGTCACAGGACCCCCCCTTGATGACCCCCAAAAACCATGTTAATTTTTGAAATTGGATTTACTTCAAATACGTGAAAACTTCATCATCCTGAGAGACATTAACTACTTGTTCATAAACTGGAATACCTGTACCTCAAATGTATTCAATGCCTCACAATTCCTTGATTTTATAAATAAGAATTCCCTGGATCAAGTAGTCAAACTCCCCACTAGAGGACAATATGTTCTTAACATGGTCATTAGAAATGTAGCATATATATGCTCTATTCCACTGATATACCCTTGCCCAGTCGATTCTGACCAATTTTTTTAAATCTTTTCTTTCATAACCCTTAAACCAGCAGATGCAAATATTACAGTATTCTAAGACTTCAAGTGTACAAACTTCTCCCATTTTATGATGAAGTCTCAAAGTTCAAGTATAGCTGTTACCATCAAATTGTTAACACATCTAGTAGTTATACAAATAAATTTTATGTTCACCAAAACTAAACAAAATAGGAGGGATAATGGCAAGTCTGCCTGGTGGTCCACAAGTATAAATAAATATCATAGTAAAAGAAAAAAGGTCATTAAAATATATAACAAAACTAAAGACCCACAAATCAAAGTGAACATCAAAATGATATTCAAGTGATGAAATGCATCATTAGGAAAACAAAGGTTTCCCATGAACTTAGACTGGCATTGGAAGCTAAGGATGATTACGAATTCATCTTTACTTACATCTAGAAGTTAGAAAATAGCACTCGCATTTCTCTAAGCTTATTCATAATGATACAGTGTACTCTGAACCAGTAGACCCAGTGCATATCACAAATATATTAGCAAACAAATTCAGTTCAAATTTACACCTAGAGACATCTATGCAAACTCCACATATACCTAAGGATCTCAAATCCGCTATCATCACAAAAAACTCTTGTTAAAAATACTCTTGAAAACAAAAAAAATACATGTTCTGTGGGACAGCATACTAGGCTGGCTGCTAAAGAACATTAAACATGCACTGATGGACCCAGTCCTACAACTTCTCAGCCTGTGCTTATCCCCTGGCTTTGTTCCTGAGATGTGGCACATAGCAGTTATAATTCTACTCCACATGGGTGGCTCCACCATGGACCCCAGGAATTACAGAACTAACAGCCTGATGAGCCTCATCTGTAAGGCCATAGGACAGATCATAACAGATGTGATAAACTTTGTTATAAAAAGTCTTATGAGACTTGACCCAAAACAGTTTGATTTTGCTAAGGGTAGATCCTGTCTAATGAATCTGGTAATTTGTTTGAGAGAGCAATGCAAACCATTGACACTGGTTACACTGTTCATACAGCATATCTAGACCTTATAAATGCATTTGATTCCATACCCCATGCTAACATTATCAGCAAGCTAAGTGCACTCAAAATTAATTCCTATGTAGTTCAATGGAAAGCTAACTGGCTGACGGACAGGACCTGCATTGTAAGGGTGGCAGTTATGTCCACAGATAGCATAAAACTAACCAGTTGGGTAGCGCAGTGACCCATGCTCAGACCTTTGCTGTTCAGCATATACTTATCTGACCTCCAAATCAAAAACATAGAACTCTGGTTAACCAGGTTTGCAGGTGATTGTAAATTGGGTGTTATACTTAAATCTTCTTCTGATACACAGAAGCTATAAAGTGAACTTACACATGTAAATAGCTAGTGTTCTAAAAACACACTAAAATTAAATGCTAAAAACTTCAGTATTGTTTAATTTGACAAAAGAATCCATCATGCAGCCTACAATATAGAAAATGCCCCTCTACAATTAAAGATGTGACATACTTTGGAACATGGATAGATAACTCCTTGTCCTCTGATTAGTATGTTGTAACAGTGATCAGGAAATCCTTCTATGTGGTACAGCTGATTGAAAATGGTGTTTCCACACAAGGAAATCCTTACTAATCTATATGCCACACTGATTAAGGTTCATAGGTTCATAGGCTGGTACTAGGCTATCAGCCCTAGGGCCTATGCAAGCCTAGCCATAACAATTCCCTGGATATTTCTTCCCACAATATTTACTTCCCTGGACCCCTGTCTAGCAGGGCGACTGACATGATCCCCAGGGTGAATTTCTTATCTCCCATCCGATTGTCAAGGTTCCTTTTGAAGAGGGCCAAGGAGGCGGTCTGCTTGACATGTATGGGCAGTCTATTCCAGAGTATGGGGAGTCTCTGGGGCAGGAACCTATCCCTCCAGCATGTTTTGTTCATTGTGATGACAAGGTTTAGATCCCTGGAGTGTGTGGCTCTGAGGGATTGGGATTTCTTTAAGTGGAGCATGTCCAACAGCTTAGGGTTTTACATGGCCTTGTATGTTAAGCAGAGATCACCTCTGAGTAGACGATATGCCACAGAGTATAGCTGGAGTTTTTTTAGACAGTCAGCATAGGCCATCTGCTTTAGGCCTGTGATTCTTTTAGTGAGGTATTTTTGCAGCCTTTCCAGCTGTTGCAGATGTCTTGTGAGGTACATAACAAATGGGGCATTGTACTCTATAATGGGTCTAATGAGGGATGAGTACAGTAGGGCAATGACCTCCTTTTTTCTGGATGAAAAGCCCTTAGGGATGAGGTGTGCCACATAGAAGGATTTCCTGACTGTTGTGGTGATGTGGTTATCAAAGGTGAGACCACTGTCCACCTGTGTCCCTAAGTCTGTCATCACACTTTTGGTGTTTAGTGTACTGCCACCTGTATGTGTTCTGTATTACTAACTCTGATATTTAGTACTTCTGTATGCTACATCTAACGTATATTTGGAGCTTTTCTCCCTGTGTTTCCAGTGAAAAGGGGGTTACTTTTTTGACCCATTTAGACTCTCCTGGTAAATAAATGCCAATAAATAAAGCCCACTTCCCACACCAAGGCAGACCCACCTGTGGTGACTACTGCTGTGGGAGTAGACAGCTGAAGGAGACTGCCTCTGATCAGATCTGGGAAGTGCATCAATCACAGAAGGCACCTCTTTCAAGAGGGGCATACTGCATGGTTCTTTTTTGGTTGTAAGAGGTTCAGGACCTCTGTTTTTGCTGAAACCGTCTGACAGTGTGACAGCAAGCAAGTGAAGAGAAGGAATGGGCAGCGTTTTGAAGGTTATCATGTACCATCTGACATGAGTGTCCTAAATCCATACATCCACCATGATGGTTTCCCATGCAGACAGGAAGATGGAAACTTGTCCAACTGCTTCCAGCAAAGGTCACATGGCAAAGCATCTAGGCAGATAATAACCATGCATGGGTAAGCCCTGTTCCCTCAAGATTGCTGACAGCACTTGCCTTTGGGCCTCCACCCTTTCTGAAAGTTACTATGGTTAGTGGGTACTCTCGCAGATTACTGTCATCTCTTCTATACCATGTAGAGTATGAACCTCATTTTAGGGCTGGCTCTTCTCCTTCAGAATAAAGAAGCTACTAAGCAAATGAAACTTCAGACTCAAAGCAGTGAAGATTCTGCCCTTCCATCACCATGCTTTTAACCTCTGGACAAAATATACAAGGGAACTTAAAAAGGAACAGCCATGAAGGCTGCCTTGACATCTTGTGCAAAACCAGTCAGTTAACATAACTACATACATGTGCTGGCACATGGCAGTGCCAGAAACAGTTCAGTATGTAATCTTTCTTCCCAGTCTTTTTTCACTTCTGATCAATTCTTATAGTTACCATGCAATATTGTATATGCCCTACTAATTATCCCTTTTTTTAACAGCAGCTGTGCTCTAGATTCAGTTAAAAATTTAACATGTAGGCCTTTCATTTAGAATTCCCCTATTCCTTTCTTTTTTTATGTATAATATTAATACCTGATGGGGAAGGCAAATCACTAATCTGCAATCTGAATATATTCTTGGTCTCTTCCCATTTTATTGCCTTTCCTTCTTATTTGTTATTCCTAATTATTTGTTCCCAATACCTTGGTTCCTTTGCCATATTCTTTCAGTAAATTCCAGCCCCCTGGTCTATTCTCTGTGCTCCTAATTGCAATCATCCCTACCATCAGAATCTCGCTTATCCACTCCCATGCTGACTTAGTTCTTAGTATACTTTCTGGTGCTTTAGCAGTATAACATTCTGCATGACTGCTGTTATTCTCCTTAAGGATCTACATACTGATCTGTGTCCAAAATTCCATTCTTTCCTTATTTCTTAAACCCCCCCCACTTCATCATCATCATCCTTTTCCACACTAAATTGTATCTTTCTGCTTGTGTTATGTGCCACAAAGTCCAAGGAAAGGGTGGTGGGAATTACAGATAAAAATATGCCTGACCTGTGTATAAAACTAAAGTACCTAAAGACATTTCTACTACTTGTATCCTATTATCCATACCCATAGGCAAGAGCTTAGTTTTTCACTTTTTTCTATTATATTTTGTTTAGTCTCTTCTCACATATCCTTAGCTGCAACAACGAAATCCTTTTTAATCCATACTCCTAAATACTTCATTTTATCATGTCCCCATAAATAAATATTGCTGGATCAGTTCATGTGTGTGAGTACGTATTTACTGCTACAGCCTTTTTTTTTTTTTCATCATCAAATCACTTTTTGGAGCTCCTTATTGCTCCCCTGCATCACCCTATGGCTTGCTACCCCTGTGCCCCCATGCGATGCTGGGTATCTCAGCTTGCCTTTTCTCCAATGACTGCTTAATTAATTTGTGACCAGTCATGGAACCTAGAAGCTGGGGAAGTTGCCAGTATGTTCTGCTGTTTTTTTTTTGTTTTACTTATTTAACCTACCCTCTTCCCTCCTACCTGCTAGAGTAAGTGAAGATGACCAAAGGACTGGGCATGCAATGGAGAAGTGTGGCATTTTCACCACCTCTGCAGTAGCTAAGCCATGTCCCTACACTTCCCTATCCTTCCCCTCTTTGGCCCTCTCCCCCTATGTCAGCATTCCCACCCTCCAATAGAGAGCACTGACAGGACTGCTCACACAACTATCCCCCCACCCGGATGGGCACATCAGTCTGTCCTTATCAGTCTATCAGTCACCTGAGCCAAGAACTGAACACAGATCGAATGGGCTGCAGTCAGTCCTTTATCCCTCTATACCACTAGAGTGGCTATCATTGAAACCCTTTGGGATGTATCTTATTAAACATATCAACCAATTGGACAGACCCCAAAGGTTCTTAACAAAAAGGATCATAAGCCTAAAGTATATGCTCTACCAAGAGAAGTTGGAGGTCTTGTCACTGTATTTAATATCCTGTAGATGCTTTACGGGTGATCTGAGTCTTGCCTTCTGGGTAACTAGGGATCCGGCAGACATCAGCAAATATTTTATCTAGGTAATCTTTTACATTCTCAAACGCATGACTACTCTTCTGTGGAACAAACTTCCTTTCCAGATCAGGCAATGTGACATACTTTCTTCTTTTAAAAAAAAGTAAGAGAAATGGATTGGTATTCATAAACTCATCCCTGTTATGACTGGCCTATCACCTCTTGAAAAAAAGAGTTAAGGTCTAAGGTTGGGTAAGGTTGGTAAGCTGTAAATGGTCATGTAGCACAGTTGCCTTGTACATTTTACAATTGTATGATGCTGTGTTAATGTTATTCTGCAGTTCTGAGATTGGTCAAAATCCAACTATGTTCAAAAATGGTTACTTTTAGGTGCTGGGAATTTTCCAGTAGTGACACTGTAGTACAACATGGTGGTGGTGGTGGGGGGGGGGGTTAACAATATTGAGTTTTGCTGTCTTTCAGATGAGATGCTAAATCTAGGTCTCAGCTACTGAAGATCCAAGCTGATGGTAGCTCAGGCGGATGGATAAAAATTCCACTGCATTTAGCAAAAATAGTAGGTGCAATTTATTAAAAATGAACATATTTACAAACCATATTTTCTCATATGTACACTTTTACATATGTTCATATCGCTAAAGAAATAATATATATTTGATTTTTTCATTCTATCTCCCACTGCTTTTGTTGTAACCAAAACTTCATATTTTTTAAAGTAGTACTAGCATCCCATTTTTATTGTGAAACAATTCACATCTTTATTTCCATATGAACCATAAAGTTGTTATATTTTGTCTATCTCATCTTTTCTGTTCTCGTTTTTACATAATCCATATAATATTATGTCCATATCTATACTTCTAAAGCATTCTTTTTTATATATAAATGCATTTCTCAAAATGTCAGAAATGTACATGAAATAAAAATATAAACCATAGTTTCCACTGCTTTGCATCTTTCACTTCTACATACTCTTCTTTTATTTATACTTCATGTTGGCTTTTATCAGCAGTTTATCTAAACACAAGTACTATATAAAATCTCCCTATTCCCCCTCTTGCTTAAATCATGCTTTTTTTTCTTATCCATATCCCTTTCCAAATATTCTGAAACACCTACATAATAACATTTTTCTATAATATCTTTGCACCATCCTTTTCTTCCCACTTTCAAACTTTCAACTTTATTTTTACACAGATTTTTTTTTCTTTCAAATTTAAATATACCTCATTATTTAACATACTTTTTCTTCTATTCGTCTGTAAGATGTTTGGAACAATTCATCACAATAATTATTTACATCAGGTAATAAATCATCCTCTCCAAGTTTAAATTATTGTACTATTGTTCTGTATATTGAACAGCTTAAGTCACCCATTATCTTGGCCTCTTTAGGGCAACATTCAGCTCCTGAACTAAAATGTTTTTTTTTTTTTAAGAAACCAGTTAATTCTTTTTAGGGCTAGAACAGTATAGCAAAGTTGAGCCCAGTTTGTAATTATATTCTATTAAAACACCACCAACAGCACTACTAGATAGGGGCCAAGGGTACTAGCTGCTAGTACAAGGGTCTAGGGAACTACTAAAGGGGTGGTGAATACCGCACAACCTGGCTGGGCTAATATATGCCTTTGGGCAGATAGCCCAGTACCAACCTATGAACCTTTGAATCTATAAAAACAATATTTTAAATGTTTGAGAAAAAGTTGAATTTTCAAACTTATACATGAAAATTTATATCTTGAAAAATATGTTACCACCCAAATAATACCTAAAGGATGTTCTGTGTTTAAATTTCCTAATGGTGTTTCAAGTGAAGACTCATTTATTTATTTAACGTTCGTTTACTGGGAAAGTTCAACTGGGACAGAGCCCATTTTCAGTGGAGGCCCAGGGAGAAATGCTTCAGACATATGTCTTTGGAATGTGGGAGGAAACTGGAGCACTCAGAGGAAGCCCCTGTGAATGCAGGGGAAAAATAGTTGATGAAAATGCTAGATGCTGACAATTCTAAAGGTGAGTGTGCTATATCATGAAGCAACTTAGAGAGAAGGCTGGCACTGGAATGGAATCATTAAGCATAAGAAAACATTACTATAAACACTGAAAACAACAGAGGGAACAAAATGTATGTATGGCGTTTTGTTGAATTGGGTGAGCACATGATGAGGAAGAAGAAGAAGGACAGAATAACAATAAAGCCACATCCATATGCTGCACCACTGAGGAGAGTTTGGAACAGCAGCTGCAGCTGAATCTGTAAAAAAACAAAAACAAATAAAAAAAGACAATGTAAGTATAATGGCAAAAACAAACATAAACATTGACAGATATGTTGCTTGGAGAACTTTGGTTAAGCTGTAGGCTTTGAAGTGTATGACACTTTATAATTTCAAAGTAGTTCCAATGAAATACATCAAGTATCAGATTTAGTAAATTTAATTTTCAGCAACTTTAAGTCTTGCAAACAATCTGTTTGCCACTCTATGATTACCAATCCACCTTCTTCCTCATAACAAAATTCTATGGTCTCCCCTTCACATTGTATATCCATTTGTTCCAGAAAATCAGCACTTTGGCTTTTCATCAGACATAACTAAATATCCTTTTCCTGACTGCTCATCTTGATGGCCCCATCCCATCAGCCTCCATGATTCGATAAAAGTATTGGAATTTCCCTGGAGTCCTGGCCAAATTGCCTTTATCTGGTACGATTACCCCTTTTGCTTTACACTGTAAAAGGCCATGGGCAAAGTGGGACTAACTTGGTCAAAAGCATAAGTAAAGTTAACAGTCCAACCAACCAATCAATACATTTACCTAGCAGAGATGTGGGATGGAGATAGCAAACAAGTTTTGCTTAGAAAAGAGTAAACTTCAGTGGTTGAACAATCAAGTCTCACATTCTGTTACTGCATTTCTTTTCTGTCTAGGCCCGCCTTGAAATATGCAAATCATTTTTTTGGTATCACCTGCTTTGGCTTTAGAAGTTTGAGGATGGTGATGAATTAAGATTAAATAAAAATGGGAAGTGTGCCTAATTGATGGCAATTATTCAAGCTATGTGTTTTTAGCAACTCAAAGGTGACATTATTATAGTGTAACATCATAACTATTTAACATTTAAAGTATAACATTAATTTGTAGCTGCTGATTTCTGCTGGACAATGTTTTATCAAAATGTTACGAAGAAAACACCTGATGCTATATGTCCTGTTTACAGTAGGGTTACCACCTGTCCCACTTTGCGAGGGACAGTCCCTCTTTGGGCAGTTGTGTCCTGCAAAAAAATTGAAGAAATGGCAAATGTCCTGAGATTTTTAGTACAAAAATTTTCCTAAATTTTCCTTAATAGTTGCATAAAACAGTTATTTTCTATCTGAAACACCTAAATTTTATAAGAAACAGAATAGGCAACTATAATGCTTCAAGAATAATCTTTTATTTAGGCAAAAAACTGAAGTTTTGTCCTTTGTACTGGCCGTGGGTATGTTTTGCCCTGCAAAATCTGATGTTTCTACAAAAAATGTCCCACTTTGGGCAATTGAAAAGGTGGCAACCCTAGTTTACAGGAATTTAATATTTCATGTATGTTCAAGAATGTATTCTAGTTTGTGGTGGCACTAATGATTTATTGTAAGTTGTACCTGATTGACTGTATTAACTGAATAAAGTTTATCATATTTATATAAATTATCTGTCTTGTGTGTGTGTGTGGGGGTGGGGGTGGGGGGTGTGTATGTGTGGCTGTCTGTGTGTATCTTTGGGGTGATTCTTCCATATGTTTAAAGGGACGAACACTGTGTTTATAATAAAATTACTTACATATACTCTGTCAGGCATTAGAAGAGCAATGGCTGCTTAACTGCACAGATGGTTCCTGCACCAACTCATTTTCATATATGAGGTTCCAGTCAGCTGCATGTCCTCTGGAATACTATTTTTCTATATGTGCGCCAGGAAATTATATTAATTATATCCCTGTTTATCACAATACAGTCTTCTCATTATTCTTAATTGGTTATGATTAAACTCCTGATTTTTATTTAGGAATATACAGGAGCTTAGTCAAGCCAATTGTAGAATTAGTGCCAGAACATTTTAAATGCATTTAATCCATCCATCACCCTGTTTTGCATTTTTAGACATGGGATCAGTGTATCACACTGACACTGACCACGATCTTCAGCCACAGTTCACACCACTGTTGGCTCACCCTGCTGTGATGCATCTAATGACCTCTCTTTTTCTGATTCCTCACATGACATACAGTATATAAGTAGTATATATGTGTGTGTGTGTGTGTGTGTGTGTGTGTGTGTGTGTGTGTGTGTGTGTGTGTGTGTGTGTGTGTGTATCTATTTTAGGATCCAAGCCAGAAGTATGCAGGCACACTGGCACACATTCTTAAAGGGAAACATGGGTCTGTGTAATTTTTTTTTTTTTGGTAATATGCTGAAAATATTTGTTGAACTCCGTGCCATCTTAACTACTCAGGAGATGGTTTCTTATCATGAGAGATCTGCATATTGCCCCTCATACCTTGAAATAAGGATTAATTTGACATTTTATTTCTTATTTAACTTGTGCAATATGACATAGGATTGGATCAATGATGTTAACATTTAATCTTATGAGTCAGAAAACTGGAAAAGCCTAAAAGGACAAATGTGCAATATAAAGCTAATAGCATGTCATTTATATTAAACTAATACTTTAGTATAATACTTAACAAATTCTTCTCAGATTTATGTTCATTGGAGAATGTTGTTTTTTTAACAGATAAATCTTGTTGTTATTGCTTATATAGCTTTTACATGAGTGCATGGAGTCTTGCATAGAAATGCCTAGGGTCTTGTAAACAATGAGGGTTATACTGAAAGTATCAGCATGGATGAAGGAGGTTTCTGGCAACTTGCTTAAACACTTAAATAATGGAATGATTCATTATGGGGTTGGTATTGAAGTTTGGGCAGTGGCTCAACAGGCCAAGACTTGATTAACATTCCAATCTACATTTAAAAAGTCAAAAACAATAGCTTGGGAAAACAGCTGAGTGTGTGGGTGTTACCTGTGTTCTACTCGGGAAGTGTGGGAAGTGTGTCAGAATTTATTAGCACTGTGCAGAAGTGACATGCTTTATACAAAGCCTCAGTCACACCTTGATCACAAATATTTTCCTCTTGCTTCATAAGTTGCAGCCAGACAAGGTGTGCTTCAGAATTTTTGGACATTTTGTTTTAGATTTTTTGTTTCCACAGTCAGACAGTATAATAAAAATTACATTTGTAAATGACGACATCAGACTGCGGCCATCTCCACCAAAATCATCCTCACCAAATATCACGTTTCCCTCTTTAGTCTGTGGGATGAAGGATAGAACAGAATATAACATCTGACTGTATCACTGTTTAAATGTAGAAAGTTTGCTGCTAACCACCTACACTGTCAGAAAATGAAAAGTACCTTCTTAACCAATTCCTTAGTTCCATTTTTCATTTTTCATCCAATTCAGTTTTTGAATAAGTGCAGGAGTTACTAAAATTCCAGAACTTTCAAAGTTGCATATATTTTCTTTTGCAAGCTTGAAGTCAATGATCCACAAAAGGCTACATATCTACTATTACAAAACAGTTTTTTACAATTAAACTAAACAAGGCCCTGAAGAACTTAACTGCATATTATTAGAGAATATAGACTAGTTTGCCTACAAATCCCATCCATCGTCTGTCATTCCTAGATTGGATGATGCCCTTTTAGACATCAAACCTGTGAATTAAAGGCTTGTTTATTTCCTGGCAGACATATATAACCTGCAGTCAGAAATGGATTATTCAACAGTTAAATTTAATACATAAAATTAAACACAATAGCCCCAGTTAAAATGCAGTTTAAATATACTACAACATTATTAAGGAGGGATGTCTGTCAGAAAATGTAACATTTTAGTGTTTCCTTGAAATAATCAAGTATGTAAAAGCCTCTTTTTGCACTGTTTGTTAAAAATTGTGTTTTCAAGGAATGTAATTTCCTCTGAGTTTAAGTGGCCTCAGAGTTTATTATAAGCATATGGAGAATGCAGGATCGTATGTACTTGGAATGAAGTCTAATCAACATGCATGACAGAAATGTGATAGAAACTGGATGTCTCATGTTTGCAGAGCTACATTGTCCCAGTCCCCTTCAATAAACACACCACCCTGAATGATGTTTGATGACCTTTATTAAACTTCTATAAACATAGATTTGTTAACCAATATTTATTAATTACAGCCAACACATGATACAGGTCAGGATAACATTCATGTAACATTAAATAGGACAGCATGACCCCCCGCTTATCCTGACCAGTAAGCAGCATCCATACCTCTACTCACTTACTTATGAAGCAGTGTACCACCACTCACTTCATTTACCATTTATTGAATTACACGTCCAACCAAATAAGCAGATTACCTCCGCTCACTTATTTTACTTATCAAGCAGTGTCCAACTGCTCATTTTCCTTTTCCAACTCATTGAACTAAACATCCAACACCAGAGGGGGAACAGAAGAGGTCAAGCCTGCCCCTCTTCTCTGCCCACCAGCATGACCAGCCTATTCCCCTTCTCTCTGACCAAATTTCCAACAACCTAACCACCATTAAAAGGCATTAAGCCAAACATCATTCGGTGTACCCCATGCTGTCTAACCAAACCATATCCATGCCATCACCTCTCAAATCCCTATCACATAAATAACAAAATTAGCCAGTTGCCTAAACAGCTGAAAGCAAACCACTGACCCCTCCCCAATGCTAAAGTAGCAAATCATAACTAGCATAACCTCTGTATGAGTGAAATACTCAAGTTACGTAACTACCATACCAATAGAAGCTTTGTAATGATTCTCGGGTCATTACCAGTCAACTAGACAACCAAACACTAAGCACACTGCCACTTAAAACCATACAGAGACAATTGCGTACCATCATGTCAAATTTCAGCCCTATTTTACTGATCAATGAATATAATAACCACATATCTCTTTTCAAAATTCAATTAAATAGCAATCTTGCCATCATACCAACTATCCATCATCAGCAACAAGACATTTAAACCACCATCATGGCATTTTAGCAGCACGACCACCACAATCCATACCATTTCCAAATTAAATGAAAATAAACCCTAATCCCTAAGAACTCCAGCTGAACCTCCTATGCCAGCTTAACATGGAAACTTCAAATATTCAACATCCCCTCAATCATCTTTCCTTCCATCCAACGAGCCACCACCCAGTCCCCAAATAATATCCCCCAAGCAAACATCACATGCCTCATTTGTCAACAAATGGAAATCTCCATGAACCTCCCTAACCATCTGCCAGAAGACCTGACCAGGCTGATTCACAGGTAATCACCTGTCAAATACACCACAAACAGTAAACCCAAGCCAGGCAAAACCACACAAGCACAATGTAACACCAAAAAAACTGAAAATGAAAAGCCTGCATTACTAGGCTATAACTCATACCACACTTTTCGGCCATCTAACCTGGACTAGAACATCAAAGGTGAAAGTGTGTCCATATTCATTAAGGATATCCACATCTCCAGGCTAGTTGCACAGCATAATGCATCTGAGGTTATCCAAGTAAAACTAACTCTGGGCAAAACTGCAATCCAAACTGTAGCTTGCTTCAGATCCCCCACCATGCCCCACGATTCCCACTCCTCTTTTCTTGATATACTAGAAAATATTAGGGTTCAACCAAACACACTAATAATGGTAGATTTCAACTACCCTGCCATTAACTGGGAAAACTACTCATGTGCCAACTCCTTCACTCAACGCTTTCTGGAATTCATAAATTCCAATGCCCTGGATCAACTTATCCACACCCCCACCAGGGGCAACAATATCCTAGACCTAGTCATTACCAACATGAGTGACCAGTGTTCCACACCTGAAGTCAACTCCTCATTGGCCAGATCCGACCATAAGCTAATCACCCTAGATATCTGCATCATTAAGGAAACCATGGTAAAAAATTTCTCCAAAGCCACCTTCATGCTTCTTAAGACAGAAGTGGCGAACTTCATGACACCCATGCAGGCAGACAATACAATTATGACTGCTGAATCCTACACAAATGCATTCTATAAGCACTTACATGAGTGCATGGATCGTACTATCCCAAATAGAACCAAGGCACTATCCTCCAAAAAAAGGAAGTCAATCTGGTGGTCCCCTGCCATAAACAAACTCTACAACAGAAGGAAGAAACTGTTGCAAAAGAGAGTAAAATCCAATGAGTGGATGAGCTCCCTGGTCAGCTTCAGTAAGAAGCCGAGATCCCTTATAAGATCCTCCAAAGCTAGCTACAAAACCAAAATTGTCACTGATTCTAATGGCATCCACAAAGCATTCTATAGCTATGTCAAGAATTTCAATGGCAACATCCAGATCTGCTCTGAGTTATAGCACAACAGCACGAAAATTACAGAACCAACTGATATTGCCAACATCCTGGCAGATAGGTTCAGTGCTAACTTTACTCCCCTCTCACCCCCTAAAGGGCCTATATCTATACAAGAAGAATGCAGAGTCCCTGTAATCACATCTATGCAGGTAAAAGCTGCACTCTAAAACCAAAAACACAGCATCCATGGGACTGGACAACATCCCAGGCTGCGTTTTACATGAACTTCAGAACGAACTGGCTCCCCACCCAAGCACCATGTTCAATCATTGTCTCACGTCAGTCTTTGTGCCCACTGAATGGTGCACAGCAACAGTTATCCCACTCCACAAAGGGGGAGCCACCACTAATCCTGGGAACTATTGCCCTATTAGCCTGATGAGCCTGGTCTGCAAGGCCAAGGAACGTATCATCATGGAACTCATAAACAAAGACATTGATAACCTCCAAACTCTGGACCCCACCCAGTTCGGGTTTGTGAAAGGCAGATCATGCATTCTGAAACTGATCGACTTCTTTGAGGCAGTCACCAAAGCCGTAGATGCGGGTAAGGTGGTTCACACAGCCTATCTTGACCTTGCCAAGGCTTTCACCACCATCCCCCATTCTGGAATTATAGCTAAACTCACTAAACTAGGTATAAATCCCTATGTCACAAGATGGGTTGCCAACTGGCTCACTGACAGAACCCACACTGTAAAAGTTGCAGACTCCAAATCTGACTTCAAACCAGTGACAAGTGGGTACCACAGGGTTCAGTCCTGGGATCTCTCCTGTTTGGTATCTACTTCTCTGAAGTACAGGCTAACACAGAAGGTCTCTGGCTAATGAAGTTTGCAGATGACTGCAAACTAGGAGCCATAGTCAAGTCCCCAAATGATGTGGACATCCTACAGGAGGGCCTCACTGAAACAGATGTCTGGTGTCAGAGGCATGTCCTCAAGCTCACTGCCAAAAAGTGCATTGTCATCCCCTTTGGTAAAAACTCTTTAGCCATGAACTACCACATAAACGGCAGTCTACTTAATGCTGAATGTGTTTTAAGAGACCTTGGGACCCAGGTGGACAGTAGTCTCTCCTTTGATAATCATATCACTACAGTAGTCAGGAAATCCATCTATGTGGCACACCTCATCACAAAAGGGTTCTCATCCAAGAAAAAAGAGGTCATTGTTCTCCTCTACTCGGCACTCATTAGACCCATTATAGAGTGCAACGCCCCTTTTGGAATGTACCTCACAAGACATCTGCAGCAGCTGGAAAGGCCACAGAAGTGCCTCACAAAAAGGATTACTGGCCTCAAACAGATGCCCTACACTGACCGTCTCAAAAATCTCTAGCTTTACTCTGTAGCATACTGCCTACTCCGAGGAGATCTCTGCCTAACCTATAAAGCTATGTTAAATCCAGAGCTGTTGGACATGCTACACCTAAAGAAATCCCAATCCCTCCGAGCTACATGCTCTAGGGACCTAAACCTTGTTACCACAATAAACAGGACATGCTGGAGGGATAGATTGCTGTCTCAGAGACTTCCTAAACTTTGGAACAAGCTACCCATCTATGTCAAGCAAAGTTCCTCATTAGCACTCTTCAAGAAAAATCTTGATGAATGGATGGGAAATAGGAAATACACCTTGGGGATCACTTCTGTGGCTCTGCTTGACAGGGGTACAGGAAATTAACTTTCTTGGGTGGCGTAAACCAGGGAACCTTGTTGGCTAGGCTTACTTAGGCCTTTGGGATGATAGCCTAGTACCTACCTATGAACCTATGTCACCAGGCCACACAAGGTCACTGACATGCAATCATGCCTAACTACTGCCTCTTGATCACCCAGTGGATATACTAATAACCAAACTGCCATTTCCTTTCATATAGAAGCAATTGCCTAATAATCCCCCCATCATATCCACCATCCATTACAAGGAAAAAGAAAAACAAACAAACTCACATTTGGCAACCAAAACCCCTTGTTAACGACATCAGTACATCCATGAAACAGTAATCTTACTAACTGTAGGATAACTGACCTCTCAATATACCAAATCCCAGCAACCAACTTTCTTTCATGGGCAATGTCAGACAATCTTTACCGTATATAGCACCTACACTACACACGTATGAGCCACCATCCAGAATTGAGTGAATTAACCCAACCCTGTCACCTATGAAACTGCAGTAAATCGGAGCTAAATCCTCCTTCACAAAAACACCCCACCTTGCTCACAGGCCTGAACCAACTTACTCAACAATCCAACCCATTAATCTCCTACCCCTGGTGGCTGCCGCAGAATTTGACCAAAATAACACCCCCTTACCATAAACTTTACTTATAAACCAGCCCCATGTTCCTGCCACAAGCTTCTAATCCTTCTAACCCCCACCTGACATGCCTCAACTGACAACACCAACAAACCCTACCATTATCATATCAATCAAGTAAAAATGGGCTCCCATTCCCCCAACTTCCTGTACGAAACCTATGCCCGCGAAATTGAAACCAACTTCAAAGTTGCACATCCCTTCTCCAGACAACCAACCCTTCTGATGACCAAGGCACAAACCAGTCCCCCCAAAAATATGGCCCAAACCTCCTGTCATATCTGAAAATCAATGAAATTCCTATGAGCAATACAATGCATCTATCAGAACTCAACATCCTTACCGCACTGCTTACCCTTGGCTTTCCCCTTTAAAGCTTCCCTTTCAGTGTGTCACCTTCACATTCAGTAATGAAACAACCTGAAACATCTGTTAGGAGACCCCAAACCATGTCCTGCTTAATCCGTCCAACTTTAGCCTAGACACTGAAATGCCTAGTTTCTACATATCCCCAACACTGGCATACCTGCAATGCCCCTCGAACCTAAACTACTGTTAAAAAGTACATATAACATACAACCTCCCATCCATCCAAGGCACACCCAAGGCACCAGTGAAATAGTCCACATGCTGCTCTCTAAAAACCTTAACCTGGTATGTGACATTACCAATGCCTACTTGAGGGACAAATGTCACCCCAAGGATACCACACCTTAGGATCAAACACCAGCTTCCTGTCAGACAGGACACGTCATTGATTCTCCACAAACACAGTTTAAGCAACTGGATGGGTAAGTAACTTCACCCCTAGGGTTCAACCCATCTGAAAGCAAGGGCTGAACTTGACTGGCTTGTAACAGCCCTGGAGCCATTAGCCTAATAACTTCCTATGATCTTATGACTATTGTGATTCTACCCCACCTGTAGGAATCCCACAATCCCCAACACTGTTTAACTCTGCCCCAACATACCTCTTCCTCACTTGCCCGCACACTACCCTAACCGCTGTAACTCTGACATGCCTTAATGAACCCAAAGAAGTAATATTACCTGTGACCTCATTGTGCTCCACTCCAGTCACTAGAACATCCACCCCAGCAGAATTTATTACCTCACAACTCCACTTCCTTCAGGCCACTGACCATTGCTTACTCTGCACCTCGCCCTTTGTGACCTTGTTGTGAACAGCAATGGTGACTGGGACATCCACTGCAACTGCCTCCATCACCTTTCTGGCCTCCTTCATTCTGGCCATCAACCAAGGTCCACTGTGCACCTCCCCACCTAGAAAAGAAAGAAAAAACACTAAATTCTCAGCATGCATGTAACCAACACTTTTTAATGACAGCATTAGGGACTGTCAGAGACCTACCCTGTTGATCAACTGTCCAACCAATACACTGTCTTGCCCACAACCAAAATCCCCAAGAGAATGGAATCTTGGCAGTTTCCCCTTTGAGCTGCTTTGTTCTACAAGTATCCCTAATGCAACACGCACTCATCAGTGTTAGATAAGATGCCCAACATAAGAAAAATACCCTCACAACATAACTATACTTCTCAGGTGTACCGCAACCCAGGGAACTTTCTTCCATTAGGCCACAGCAATTATGTTCAAACTGAATCCTTTTACCATAAAGGCCTATTCTATAACTAAAATAACCACCTGGTAACTGTCCTGAACCTCAGTTAAAGTTGTAATAAGGCCTGAAAAGCATCCCACCGCTTGCCCATTTGTGCCACACTATAAATGGAAGCGTTTCTAAAAGAGCTGTGAAATAATTAATTTTGACAGTGTGAAAACGGGCTCTCACTGCTGGGCAATGAGAATTACATTCCCTCTGCCTTGCCCCATTCCCTTCAACCACCACTCATGCTACAGGATGTGCAGCTAAAACCCACCAGTCATGGTCTCTCACACATACACACACACACACACACACACACACACACACACACACACACACACACACACACACACACACACACACACACACACACACACACACACACACACACACAAAATCTATGAAGCAAGATTATCCTAAATACACAGTACTAGGCTAGCTGCCCTTGTGAGCTATTTTAATCTAGCTAATTAGCCTTTTGTGAGAATTAAACCCTGCATCTTATATATGTGAGCTAAGCACCTTAACTGTTATAACAACCTGATATCCTGCAAAAGAAAGTACATCCAAAATGCATGGATATGGGAACTACAGCATAGCAATGAGGCACACACCAAATATTAGGGGAGGGGGATAGACATTCCGTGAAATCCTGCACAACTGAGTAGCGTGCAAGGGCCCTAAAGGTCTGTAAACATTTTAAAACATTGCTCTTATAAACTTAGTGGCTAGAAGTAAACCTTCATGATAACAAGCCTTTTGAGAAGGATCTGAAATCTGAAACTCAAATGTATGTCAGAAAAGTTGAAGCAAACCTTGGGACTTTCTTAAAGCAAGCAACTTATTACAGGCTTTGAGCCTTAATTCTCTGCATTATCAGCCAACCCCCCCCCATACACTACTCAACTGAACCTGCCTGAAATTGCATTGGATATAATGTCGGAAACTCAAATGTATGCCACCACATAGTGACTTAATCCTCACCTCATTCCAGCGATCCGCCAGAAAACAAACTCTCTGAGGAACTGACCAAAACTCTGAAAACCATCTGGACAGTACGCAAAAACCTGGACAGTGGAGCTTTCACTTCTCCCTTCCATTAAGTACCACACCAATGAAATTCTGAACATTGTGAAGTCCATTCATTTGCTACCAAACTTAACCAAACAGCACCAATGATTCAGCAGCTATGCGACTGCTTGTATGCGTGCACAGCAACAGGCTGTTACTTGCAGAGCTTCCTAATCTAAACAGCCATAGACCCTGCTGTTTATTTACTGCACCACCAATGAAAACAAAGGGTGGACAAATTGTACCGCTCTGAAGACTCAGAGCAATGCTAAATGAATGCATTTTTTTTAATGTGGTATCAAGTCTCTGAACTATGTAGGGAACATAATTAAAAGGGTACTTTGAGTTACAGGCTTCTCCGTAACCTATCCACTCAAACACAATTCTGTGCTAGAGTTTTGCAACTGCAAAGGCTCCTCACAAACCATAGGATTTGGCAAAGTGACCGCCAACCCTAATGGCTGTAATGGTCCCCCACTGCGATTGCGCATGCAACTAATCCCTGCCCCCACAACCTGAAACAAACAACGCCAACTCCGCACAGCCCGCAAACACCAAACCACCAACAGAACAAACCCAAGGAGACACCAGAAAATCCAAACCTCACACAAAATTGTCTTCCCCTGATTATCAGGCATTTCCTAACCCCCCAAAGCTGCATGAACATAGATATAGAAACCATCAATGGGCCCCCCTAATGAGACTGCAACACTACACCAAACACTCGAGGGATGCCATTACACACACCAGGGTTACAATATACTGAATCATTGCCATGAAGGAGTTATTAAAACTGCAGAACATAGACTCCTTACCTGACTTGGCTCAAATACCATACCAGTTCCTCCAGATGTTACTCCTATTTGCAGCAACCAAGCTGCAAAGTTAACTGCCTTCACTCTTTGAAAAAGAGACTCTGTTTCAGCTGGCACCAAAATCATACCAAGAAACTACCGCAACCCTATGACAAGGAATGAATCATCCACAGAGATTCAACAGCTGCTTAAATAACTGCCAAAACCCACCATGAACCCATCTTGCTTATATTACCAACGAAACTGCCCTTTGGCCCTGCAACACAGAAGACAACATATTAACTTCCCATATTTTATAGCAGCAATACTCACCTCATCATTTGCACTGCTAGTAACCCAAGACCTACCCGACCACCAAATTACCTACAGGTCTCTGGGATGTAAGCCTGCCTGTAGCAAGTTCACACTAAAAATGTAATTCCTTTCCCAGTTACACTTGCCTAAACCCTTTAAGCCCCTCCCTACCCTTAACTCATTTCCTCTCAATCATCCCTCATTCCCATTTAATCCTATCCTCCTCCCATCCTCTTAATTCCTGTTTATCTAGCCCCACTTGAAGATGTCCCTGGACAAACTGGTTTGTTACCAAATCTCATTTTGACATTGCTCTTTAAAATGAACATTAAGCATGGATAACACCTTCTCAGCTCCTGATCAGGTCTGAAGGCAAAAAAAGCAGTCAAACAAAATGCATTATAATCAGTTATTTTTCAATTACAGACATTGTAATTGATCTTTTTTCAATGTGACAAGCATTAAAATGGGTTGTAGCAGTTACATGAAAATGACAGCTGTGATTTCTCAGCTACAGGTCAAAATATTTTTTTTTCTCTGAAAGGAGATTTTTCACTTGCTGTGTAGTGTAAGTTTTCTGATTACTGTGCCTTTTAGCATCTCCTTTGCCATGACCTTTTGCAGCATTAATATGGCCAGATATAATTCACTACAAATCAGCAGAGGAAAAAAGTTCTGTAAAGCATTGATGCATCTAGGGCACTGGTCCATGTGGATTTACCAGAGTAACTTACTTATATATAACCTGCAGACAGGGTCATAACCATGCATTCAGCTTAAAAAGTTCTATTTATAGGTCATGCAAAGATTTATAAGTTACAGCTAAACAACATGGAAGGATTGTTTCATGATAGCGGTTATACGACATCTACACTGCGTAGTTTGGGCTGTTCAGTATCGGCCATCACAGCCAGCGATGTGGAACACCTTGATTTTTCAGAGCAATCTGGTTCTAGGTCTAATTACATTACCCATCGTAGATATAATAAGGTATTTTTTACTACGAGATATACAAGTGACATTAGATTTATCACTGACATAAGAAAGAATTGGGGCATATTACTCACAGACAATAAGTGTTCTCAATTATTAGGAACGATGCCTTGTTTCAGATACAGGAACAGCAAAAATTTGAAGAGATTATTATGTGTTGACAAAACTAATTCTCTTATTAGTAGTATAGATAGGCAAACATTACGGCATGGTACTTTTCCATGCAATAAATGTAATATGTGTAAATATATAAATGGTGAAGGTTGCTTTTACCACCCTCATTTTAGTTATATTTTTAAACCGCGTTTTTATGCTACATGTGATAGCACTAATCTCATATATTTGGCTACCTGCACAGCATGTACAGCATTTTATGTAGGCATGATGTCTCCTAGGTTGAGAGACAGAATGTATAATCATATATATGACATCAGGAAGATGAATACATGCAATGCTTTGGCTAAGCATGTAGCCATGTGTTCTGACCACAGCTTTACTTTCAGGGTTTTACAAATCATAGGTATAAATAATAGAGGAGGTGATGTGATGAACTATCTAGAAACGGTTGAATTGAGATGGATTTTGAGGTTGAAAGCCCATCTCGAGCCGGGCTTGAATCAGTCTGTCAGCATTAAGCCTGTTCTAATGGCAGGTGAACATTGACCAGTGTGGACCAATGGTTCTACCAATTCATGTTCTTATTCATTAGGTCCTATAATATTTATCATTTTATTATTTTGTATATTTATTGTTAAGCACCTTTACATTATATAGTACAAATATGAGGTGATCGTTTATTAATATATTTGTATTCTTCTTTTTTTACGTCAACATAATATAGATTGTGCTGTTTTTTGTTTTAAGCATTGAATTTTTATCTTGTGCTATAAGGGTTAATCCAAACTTTCAATCATTGTTCTAATTGTTTAATCATATTGATTCTGATTGCTAATTATGCAAATTGACAGCTTTGGAGATATGTATAAAAGTGCTTCAGTTGAAAGTTTTAGTCAAACCTGATGAAGCGTGTTTTTGGATACAAGTGAAAGCGCTTGTTATTTTAGTTTTGTAATAAATAGACCTTGTTTTTACATTGTGATGGTTTCTACTTGGTTTATTTCTCATTGGACTTTTGCCTTCTTGTGGAAACCTTTGGATGGTGGCATTCCTTATTTATATATTTATTGTTGTTTCTCTACTTCTTGGTTTTTGCCACCTACACACGATGGATACTCCAGCAATAGAACTTGATTATAATCCTGGATCTATGAGCCCTGGAAGTAAGTGGAGCCATATTCTTCAGCAGAATGCTAATCCGTTATTAGGCATGGATTTACATCTTCCTACAACTACTCCATCTACTACAGGTACTGTGGAGAATCTCAGTGAGTTTTATAATTGTCTAAGAGAACTAGAAAATGACTTGTACAAGTTGTACAGGTTGATATGGCAAAGGAGACATATGGAGGCAAGTCTCCATTTTCAGATTGTACCTAGAGGCATGCGGGTGTTGTGCATGCCCACTTATGGTGACAGCCACCCAGAGTTATTAAAACAATGGCAACAGCTGAACCTTGATTTGAGCAGTCAGTATATGAGACTTCTAATTAGTTTTTTCACACCGATTGAGAATGAGCTCAAAACCAAAATAGAGACTCTGCATAGAGATCTATGTGAGTGCTTCAAGGGTGAGATATATGAGAGGAAGATTGACTATATGTACATGCAAATAATGGCATACAGTGATAAACTACAACAGACTGAGCATAAGAAATTACAGAGAGACTATCATGATTTTTTATCTGGTAATGTCTTTGTGTGGCCGAGAATTAATTCTCAACGCAATGACCACACACACGGTTCCGGTCATTCCCCAGATACTGATAATGAATTACCAACTTTTGCAGCAACTGCACCTTTAAATTTTACAGGAGAAGTGATGGAACGTCTGATTGCTACGGACGTTACATCAGCGAAACATAGTCAGCCAATGGGAAGTTCGCAATTATTGGACACTCCTCCTCCTAATCAACAAGCCATGGAGGAACAGCTTGTTTCAAAAAAACTTGGTGCCAAACCAAAGAAAGTACCTGGGAGCAATAATAATGTTTTTTTACAATTACCGATGCAGTACCGCATCAGACAGCAAGATCCAGCAGCAGAGGGAGACGCAAGAGGAAGTTCTCCGGAGAAGCTGTGGAAGTAAGGAGAAGGAACAGGAACTGAGTATGCTTATTTTTAACCTCTCCAGTCACATGCTTACCTCCAGTGAAGTGACTCTTTTGAACAGAGGTCTTTCTTTTATCCCTGCACAAGCCAGTAATCTTATTGAAGTACTGACTGACTTACATCTCTTTGCCTGGAATCTATCTTTGAAATTATTGTCTGATAAGACAGGAGAGACTGATAGAGAGAAATGATTTATACGTAAAAGTTCTTTTTCGCCAGTTCTTCCTCATAAGGTGGACTGTTTTGTGTCTGTGTGTGAATGAAAGTTTTATCAATATTTCTCTAATGTTGCTCCGAGGAGAGTATATCATAATTTGAATACTGATGAATGGTACTCTCTTCATGAACTATCTCGTAACGCTAACATAACTATACAGTCAGCTGATAAAGGTGGAGGGGTAGTGGTTTTAGATACCCTTATGTATAATGGAATAATGCTGGATATGTTGAAGGATGATGACACATATAGAATAATATCACAGCATGTGGTTGATAGCATTATAAGAAATGTTCATGATTCATTATATGATCTTTTAATGTGCAGACAAATCAATAGAGAGCTCTATGACTACCTCTTGATTGAGTTTCCCAAGATACCACTAATTAAGGGTCTTCCTAAAATACATAAGGGTACTATCCCTCCACCTCTACGACCAATAGTGTCAGGGGCTGGATGGGTTACCGAACACATTTCACATTATTTGGAATCAGTTCTAGGGCCTTTAGCTAGGAGTGTTCCTACAATTTTGAAAGACACATATCAGTTATTGAATGACTTAGATAGTTTAGTGAACAATAAAAATCTGTCTTCATCTGTCATTTTAGTTTCTCTTGATGTTAAGAGTTTATTCACTATCATCCCCAATGAATATGAGATAGAGGCTATAAGAGAAAGCCTACTTGTTTTAGGTGCCCTTGACAGTAATACACAGCTGGTTATTTGCACTCTTCTTGATTTAGTCTTGAATAACAATGTGTTCGTGTACCATAATGACATTTATGCATAAACATGGGGTGTAGCTATGGGCACCCCATGTGCTAATTCGTATGCGAATCTGGTCATGTATTATAGGGAGCATACACATTTGTTTAACAGCGTCTTTTTCCAACATGTTTTACTTTACAGACGTTTCGTTGATGATGATCTGATTGTATGGGAAGGTAGCCAAGATCTGTTATATGATATGGTCAGTTATCTAGAATCTACTACTGATTTTTTAAGGTTCACTATAGAAGTGTCTCAATATCAGTTACATTTTCTTGACATAACAATTTTTAAAGATCTAGGAGGTTCCCTTTCTACTAATCTCTATAGGAAACCTTGTTGGAGGAATGCTATATTACATTTTAATAGCATGCACCCACGTTCAGTGTTTCCGAACATTGTTAAGAACCAGTTTAAAAGAATCTCTAGACTATGCATGAGTCCCCATGACAGAAAGTTACAGCTAAACTACATGGAAGGATTGTTTCATGATAGAGGTTATACGACATCTACACTGCGTAGTTTGGGCTGTTCAGTATCGGCCATCATAACCAGCGATGTGGAACACCTTGATTTTTCAGAGCAATCTGGTACTAGGTCTAATTACATTACCCATCGTAGATATAATAGGGTATTTTTTACTACGAGATATACAAGTGACATTAGATTTATCACTGACATAAGAAAGAATTGGGGCATATTACTCACAGACAATAAGTGTTCTCAATTATTAGGAACGATGCCTTGTTTCAGATACAGGAACAGCAAAAATTTGAAGAGATTATTATGTGTTGACAAAACTAATTCTCTTATTAGTAGTATAGATAAACAAACATTAAGGCACGGTACTTTTCCATGCAATAAATGTAATATGTGTAAATATATAAATGGTGAAGGTTGCTTTTACCACCCTCATTTTAGTTATATTTTTAAACCACGTTTTTATGCTACATGTGATAGCACTAATCTCATATATTTGGCTACCTGCACAGCATGTACAGCATTTTATGTAGGCATGACGTCTCCTAGGTTGAGAGACAGAATGTATAATCATATATATGACATCAGGAAGATGAATACATGCAATGCTTTGGCTAAGCATGTACCCATGTGTTCTGACCACAGCTTCACTTTCAGGGTTTTACAAATCATAGGTATAAATAATAGAGGAGGTGATGTGATGAACTATCTAGAAACAGTTGAATTGAGATGGATTTTGAGGTTGAAAGCCCATCTCGAGCCGGGCTTGAATCAGTCTGTCAGCATCAAGTCTGTTCTAATGGCACGTGAACATTGACCAGTGTGGACCAATGGTTCTACCGATTCATGTTCTTATTCATTAGGTAACCAAAGAAGAAATTAGTCCACGACCATGGAAAAAGGAACCAGTTCTCGATTATAGACTGAAATGATTTTAATGACAAAAGTTCTCTGGTTAAAAGTAGCACAAATCACAAAGTTAGAAATCACACAAGCGCTTTCGCTCAGGCAGTCCTGAGCTTTATCAAGTGTTACAAACGTTCTGTGTTACAGTACTCAATATATATCCTGGTGATTATGGTCTTAATTAGAAAAACCTGTTGTTAAAGTGCTTCAGTGGATTAAAGGTATAAACCGAAAATTATTTTCATTGAATATCAACTAAAAATAAAACATGCGTATATATATGTACATGAATCAAGTTTAAAAACACAAAACTTCACTAATAGAAATTTAAAAAGGAAAAGTTAAAAGTTCAACTTGAACTGTAAAATTCAATGACACTTATATTGAGTGTGTTAGGTAACTAAACAGATACTTGTATATTATTAAAGGGAACTATGATATTAAGTTGAATTAATTAATAATAGACATTGATCGGTAATATTGATATAAATTTAGTGGTAGAGATGGTGTGGAATTGAAAGTTTCAAAACAATAATTGCACATATAGTTTGGTCTAATGTGTAAATATATTGTTATGTTGAGGAGTTTCAAAAACAAAGCTATAACCTAGCTCTTCTTAGCTTCAATACTGGTTTGTTCATTAGGTCCTATAATATTTATCATTTTATTATTTTGTATATTTATTGTTAAGCACCTTTACATTATATAGTACAAATATGAGGTGATCGTTTATTAATATATTTGTATTCTTCTTTTTTTATGTCAACATAATATTGTGCTGTTTTTTGTTTTAAGCATTGAATTTTTATCTTGTGCTATAAGGGTTAATCCAAACTTTCAATCATTGTTCTAATTGTTTAATCATATTGATTCTGATTGCTAATTATGCAAATTGACAGCTTTGGAGATATGTATAAAAGTGCTTCAGTTGAAAGTTTTAGTCAAACCTGATGAAGCGTGTTTTTGGATACACGTGAAAGCGCTTGTTATTTTAGTTTTGTAATAAATAGACCTTGTTTTTACATCGTGGTGGTTTCCACCTGGTTTATTTCTCATTGGACTTTTGCCTTCTTGTGGAAACCTTTGGATGGTGGCATTCCTTATTTATATAAAGATTTATAAGTGGTAGTTTAACTTAATTTTTCAGCTTAGCCGCAGCATAATATTACATCAAGTACATTGAAAAAAGGGTAATATATATTTTTCTACTGAAAAGTGACATCAGCTGTGTCATTCTTTTACTAAAATAATTATATTTCAGGTAATGGATTAAATATTATAATATACAGAGAGTGGAGATTATGCTCTGAAATCAGGAAAATACAAGCTTGTTATGTGTCCTGATATCAAAAGGTGCATAACAAACTTTGTTATTCACCTTTGAAAGCTATTACTACATGGTCTTGTGCTGCAACCTTGACAGAACAATACTGGAAGCATTTTAACACATTTAAAGCTGTAAAACACTTCATGCTACTACACACACACACACACACACACACACACACACACACACACACACACACACACACACACACACACACACACACACACACACACTACTGTAGAGTGAATAGTTTAACATCTTAACAGCTTTTAAAGCTACTAGCTGTTCAAATACTTTGCATCTGACTGCTGCCTATGTGGTAGTAATAGTTTTCAAAGCAGTAAACACATATTGTTGCACTTTTCTTCTTCTCATGCAGGTAGCACTCTGGAATGGTTAAATTGCCATGCACTGTAAAGAATTATGATCAGGTTTCTTTGATCATAAATATCTAGCTATGTGTTCTCAAAAAATAAATAAATAAATTAATTAAAAAAAAAAAAAAAAAAAAAATATATATATATATATATATATATATATATATTTATTTAATGCTTTCGCTTACTGGAATAGTCCAATTTGGTACAAAGCCCCTTTTCAGTGGAGGCCTGGAGAGAAAAAACTCCAAAGACATAATTTTAGTTACAGTAGTAAAATACAATAGTAAAAAATATGCAATAGTATAATGCAATAGAACAGAAGAAAAAATATAACAGTGAAGTGAGTCTTCTTCTTTCGGCTGCTCCCGTCAGGGGTCGCCACAGCAGATCAACCGTTTCCATTTCTTCCTGTCTTCTGCATCTTACTCTGTCACACCAACTACCTGCATGTCCTCTCTCACCACATCCATAAACCTTATCTTAGGCCTTCCTCTTTTCCTGTAACCTGGCAGCTTCATCCTTAGAATCGTTTTCCCAATATACTCTGCATCCCTCCTCAGCACATGTCCAAACCAATGTAATCTTGCCTCTCTGGCTTTGTCTCCAAACCTTCCAACTTGGGCTGACCCTCTAATATACTTATTCCTAATCCTGTCCATCCTCGTCACACCCAGTGCAAATCTTAACATCTTCAACTCTGCCACGTCAAGCTCTGACTCCTGCCTTTTTGTCAGTGCCACTGTCTCCAACCCATATAACATAGCCGGTCTCACTACCCTCTTGTAGACTTTCCCTTTCACTCTTACCGGTACTCGTCTGTCACAAATCACTCCTGACACTCTTCTCCATCCACTCCATCCTGCCTGTACTCTCTTCTTCACCTCTCTTCCACACTCACCATTACTCTGAACTGTTGATCCCAAGTATTTAAACTCATCCACCATCGCCACCTCTACTCCCTGCATCCTCACCATTCCTCTATCCTCCCTCTCATTCACACACATATATTCTGTCTTAGTCCTGCTGACCTTCATTCCTCTTCTCTCTAGAGTATATCTCCACCTCTCCAGGGTCTCCTCCACCTGTTCCCTACTCTCACTACAGATCACAATGTCATCTGCAAACATCATAGTCCACGGGGACTCCTGTCTGATCTCATCTGTCAACCTGTCCATTGCCATTACAAATAAGAAAGGGTTCAGAGCTGAACCTTGATGTAATCCCACCTCCAGCTTAAACGCATCCGTCACTCCCACCGCGGACCTCACCGCTGTCACACTACCCTCATACATATCCTGTACCACTCTTACACACTTCTCTGACACTCCTGACTTCCACATACAATACCACAATTCCTCTCTAGGCACCCTGTCATATGCTTTCTATAAATCCACAAAGACACAATGCAACTCCTGACATTCTCTGTACTTCTCCATCATCACTCTCAAAGCAAACATCGCATCTGTAGTGCTCTTTCCTGGCATGAAACCATACTGCTGATCACTAATCATCACCTCCCTTCTTAACCTAGCTTCCACTACTCTTTCCCATAACTTCATGCTGTGACTGATCAATTTAATCCCTCTGTAGTTACTACAGCTCTGCACATCACCCTTATTCTTTAAAATCGGTACCAAAACACTTTTTCTCCATTCCTCAGGCATCCTCTCACTTTCCAAGATTTCATTAAGCAATCTAGTTAAAAACTCCACTGCCATTGCACCTAAACACCTCCATGCTTCCACAGGTATGTCATCTGGACCAACAACCTTTTTGTTCTTCATCCTCTTCATAGCTATCCTTACTTCTTCCTTGCTAATCCATTGCACTTCATGATTCACTATCTGCACATCATCCAACCTTCTCTCCCTCTCATTCTCTTCATTCATCAGCCCCTCAAAGTACTCTTTCCATCTGCTCAACACACTCTCCTCGCTTGTGAGTACATTTCCCTCATTATACTTTATCACCCTTACCTGCTGCACATCTTTACTAGCTCAGTCCCTCTGTCTAACCAATTGGTACAGGTCCTTTTCTCCCTCCTTAGTCTCCAACCTTTTATACAACTCGTCATACGCCTTATCCTTAGCCTTCGCCACCTCTCTCTTTGCCATGCACTTCATCTCCTTATACTCTTGTCTACTTTCTTCATCTCTCTGACAATCCCACTTCTTCTTCGCCAACCTCTTTTTCTGTATACTCTCCTGTACTTCTTCATTCCACCACCAGGTCTCCTTGTCCTCCTTCCTCTTTCCAGATGTCACACCAAGCACCTTTCTAGCCATCTCTCTTACTAGCTCTGCTGTAGTTACCCAGCTATTTGGTAACTCTTCACTGCCACCCAGTGCCTGTCTTAATTCTTCCCTGAACATCACCTCACAATTACCATTTTTCAGTTTCCACCATTTGATCCTTGGTGCTGCCCTCACACTCATCCTCCTCTTCTTGATCACCAATGTCATCCTACAAACCACCATCCTATGCTGCCTAACTACACTTTCCCCTGCCACCACTTTACAGTCTCCAATCTCTTTCAGACTGGCCCTTCTACATAAGATATAATCCACCTGTGTGCATCTTCCTCCACTCTTGTATGTCACCCTATGCTCCTCCTTCTTGTTAAAATACATATTCAACACAGCCATGTCTATCCTTTTCACAAAATCCACTACCATCTGACCTTCTGCATTCCTTTGCTTAACACCACACCTACCCATCACTTCCTCATCCCCTCTGTTCCCTTCACCAACATGCCCATTGAAATCTGCACCAATCACCAGTCTCTCACCCTTGGATACAGTCATCACCACCTCATCCAACTCACTCCAAAAGTTTACTTTCTCATCCATCGCACACCCAACTTGTGGAGCATATGCACTAACAACATTCATCATTACACCATCAATTTCCAGCTTCATAAACATCACTCTATCCGACACTTTTTCACCTCCAAAACACTCTTGGCATACTGTTCCTTCAGGATAATGCCTACGCCATTTCTCCTCCTAGTGAGTGCAGTAGTGAGTAGTATATAAAATGAAAAATGCTAGATATGTGATGCAAAAGGATGTGGTGATTCCAGTAGTTTTGACATACATAGATATAGTTGTAGTTGCTAAGAACAAAATATGGATGGACATTTAAAGGAAATTGGAATGATCTTGAATAAAGATAAAAGTAATGGTTTGGGTGATGTGAACATTGGGGAGGTGTATTTTTCAATGAATGAAGTGTCTTTGCTGTGGATAAGACTATATATATATATATATATATATATATATATATATATATATATATATATATATATATATATGCACTGTGTATATATATATATATATATATATATATATATATATATATATATATAATATATATATATATGTGTGTGTGTGTGTGTGTGTGTGTGTCTATAAATATGTAATAATGTTTTTATGTTGTGTGAAATAAAGGACCATTACTCACTACTCTTTAAGATAGAAGCCATGGGATATTTTACATTCATCTGAGCTGCTACCAGCTCAAGGGGCATTTCATCTGAAGGATGTGCTATGATGACAGCAAGAGATCTATCAGGTGTGGAAACAGAACCCACAACCTTCTGCATCAAAGGTGAGTGTACTATCTGTGACACCACTGACACTACTTATTTGCCAATGCACTGGGCAGTAGAAGAATCAGTGAAGCCAGCAGCATATAATGAACATTCTGGACAGATGCAGGTGCAGCATGCAGTAGCACTGGCTAAGAAGCAGTGGTTGGCACACAGTTGTGGCCTAGAGAATATACACTACAATAAAAGTGATGCATGCAAATCCAACACCAAACTTACCCATACATAGGTGGGCCACACTGTGCCTCAAACATAGGCAACCCAAGTAACACAGAACAAATGGCAGGGCACAGTTAACATTATTCACAGCAGCACAGTGGTGCAGTGGTTAAAGCTGTTGCCTCACAGCAAGAGGGTCTCTGGTTTGATTCTTGGCTGGGGTGCTTTCTGTATGGAGTTTGCATGTCCTCCCTGCATTCATATGGGTTTCCTCCCACATTCAAAGACATGGATCTGGAGCATTTCTCCCCAGGCCTCTGCTGAAAATAGGCTCTGTCCTAGTTTCTAGGTTAACAAATGTTAAATAAATAAATACATTTCCATAGGCAGGGAAGGGAGTATAAATGTGCCATGTCTTCCACATGGAAATGTGAGAGTGCTGTAATAACTGAAATTTACCTTCTGCAGTGAGTGTAAGATGTCAGGCAGGAGGAAATTACTGAAGAATGTCATATGATTGGCCACTGACACTGATCATTTGAGTATGTTAAGCAATGGGGGCTGTGGTGGTGTGTGTGTGTGTGTGTGTGTGTGTGTGTGTGTGTGTGTGTGTGTGTGTGTGTGTGTGTGTGTGTGTGTGCACGTGTGTGTGTGCGTGTGAGTGTTAAGACATAGCCTCAGCATCAGTTGGAGTACTGTAGCTTAATCTAGCAGACAGATCCATGCCATACATGGTTGGGTATCCTGTATGCATGCCATGCATGGTTGGGTATCCTGTATGCACCATCTCCTATGAGAGCTGCCTCTACTAGGAGCTGCATGGATAGTACCATAACCCTGACTGGATGCAGGTGTGCTACATGACTGTGACCATCGTCTGTTAGTTGACATGCCACCATTATGACTGGCTTAACTCTATGGACACCGTCTCCTACCTGTAGGCACCTCAGCACCCGATGTAGCTATGGAACTGCTAGCACTATGTGAATATGACCTTGGCCTTTCAAGTCCACAAAAGCAACAATCCATAGAGGCAGCAAAAAATTGGCAGTGTGGATTACTTTGGTCTATCAAAAGTGTCCAACATATCGTACAAACACTACCAGGGGTCATCTTGCACACCCTGCATTATTTGTATCAACTCTGCAGTGACTATGATGCCAATAAAGTTTGCTTTCAAGATAACCCTGCATAAAAAATTGATGTCACCTATTGATACAACTATTTCAGGGTGGGGGCAGTACTCATGTTTTCAATGTGCACCAGTACACACATTCCATGAATTCATCCCATGGCCTATAGTATAGGGCTTGCATCAAACATGGATGACTGGCCCATAGGGAATGCCACACTGCCTTGATTGTGAGTGTCCACAGTGATGTGTCCTCTCAGTGTGTTGTGTGGTTGTTAGGTATTCACAAGTGCAAAGGATGTGTCCATTGTCAAAGTAGGGGATCTCTGTTATGCACACTCCATGTGTCCAACACAGACACTGCATTCCTGACTTTGCTAGCTGATCACTGCCATTGTCAATGGAGACAGATGATTAGATGGCATCCTGAGGTGGAAGTTGTACACTGGTGGTCATACTGGACAGACAGTCACCTATAAATACAGCAAAGCACAAACCACAATAAAAGTATAACCCATCACCTCTACCTTACCCCCTAGTGGTTCTGGATAATACCTTAACTCCTGCACATACTAATGGAGGTAGCATCCCTCATGTTACTGCAGTATTTGATGCAACAAATATTAGTGAAATATGCAGTAATAAAGGGAACAACTGAAAATAATGATAGTATACTACAGGTACAGCAATGCCTAGTTGGGTCATCTTCAGTGGACACTCTTGGGGAACATTGCAGCTTAGCTCCATGTTTCAACAAGACACCATGGACTGTGAGGAGTTTGTTCCTCCTGTTATAGAGACCAGAAACACCTCCATCTCTGTCAAAAGGTGCTTAACTGAGGCCCCCCTCCTGTCACCCTACCTTTCTGTGCAAGGTGGAAAGACCACTTTTCAGCAACAAGGGTGATGTCAGTGGTCCTATGTCCAAAATGCTCATAGTTGTAATCCTGAACACCCCCAACATTTTTTTTAGTGAATCTTTTTTTTTAAACAAGAAACATCTTTATTAAATTATCACTTAATACATGAACAATCATACATTTATATAATTGAAAACAAGGCATATTGATGACATCTTAGTTGAAAATATTATAAATTATACATCAATTATAATCTATACAATCACTGTCAGTCAGACATTACATAGCTCATACAAATCCTGCCCTGAACACCAACAATATTGATGTCAGCCATAAGATCCTGCCAAGCATGTTCATAGTAGAGCTACTTGGCAGCCTTCTGCTTGAAGAGTTGTTGGCCATGGATAAAGAGGACCTGCAGTAACAGCTCATTCTCTGCATCCACAATTTTCTCTTTCTCCTCTTCTACTCAGCAGAAATCTTGCTCTTTCCACACTTCTCTTTGTTTTGTATATTGCCACATGTATAAAGATATAGCATGTCAGTGTGTCAATATGGACTGCCTGTTTACTTACTGTATTACAGCATAGGGTCATAGGTTCACAGGTGTTTACTAGGCTAACAACCACAAGGGCCTTTTTAAGCCTAGACATGCATTCCAAATCTCTGACAAGTTCTGGTACCCTTGATAAATGTAAGCAGGGACTTGGCAGGTGAAACATTTTCAAGTAGGGACCTGGGAAATGAACTAACTGCATGTGTCCATTAGTGATATAGGTGCCAAACCAGGGATGAACTTCCTGCTCCCCATCTAATTGTCCAAGTTGCACTTGAATTGGATGGGGACCCTGTTCTAGAGCACAGGTAATTTCTGGGATACATACCTAACTCTCCAGTAAGTCCTATTTATACCACAGGCAATGTTTAAGTCTTTAGAATGGGTAATTCTGTTGCTGTTTGTTCTGCTGATATGCAGGAGATCTATCAGAGGAGGGACTGGCAATGCATTTTATGCCAGGCATAGATCTCCCCTCAACAGCCTGTAGGAAACAGGTATATCTCTCAATCAGTAAACCCCAGTGGAGGATAAATTGTATGCATGAGTGCACTTCATTCTCTTGCAGCAGTAACAGGCCCACAATTTCTAGTATAAACATTTGCCTCTGCTAAGCCACAGCACACACAGAAGCATACAATGTGCAGGTAACTGGTCGGACATTGATGTCCCTTTCAAGTCACAGTACTCTCATGTTCATATGGTACATGTTATTCTACAGACATATCACAGGGGAATTCCAGGTTAGCTTTGACAAACGCGCACACACACACACACACACACACACACACACACACACACACACACACACACACACACCATTCCCATACAAATTACCATTCTAATATCATTATAATAGTATACTGTGAGTGCAGAAGTACCATGGCACTCTTATATCCAGCAAAATGTGCCCTATACATAAACTATAAAAAGGTAAACTGTGGCCCATCCCATCACATCACAATGCTGGCCTGCTTCCTTATAAGTTCATAGGCTCACAGGTGTTTACTAGGCTAATGACCAGAAAGGCCTTTTTAAGCCTAGCCAAGCATCCCAAATCTCTGACAGGTACTTCTCAATTGGTTCTGGGTATACCTCACATTAACTTTGATAGCCCCTTGTGTACTCCACCCTCTGTGCTTTTTTGACTGTTCTTTCCCCTTGTTCAAATACCTAACAGTCACTGTATATTTCCCCAAAGCATGCATTTCCAGTAAGAAACAATAATGTCCATCTACAGGCAACTACTAGTTAGGAGAATGCTGCGCATACTTTTGGCAGTTAGCTATCATAAGGGTGTGTTAGTATACATGTTTCTTAGGTGCTTGGTTTTGGGTGGTAGTAGTGCTGGTGTGATGGATTAACAAGTAAAGCACCTGTCCTTCATGGTTGACAGTAGGAAGCTCCTGTTTCTACAGCAGGTGCTCCCCTTCCATCTGCATTGTCCACAGTACGTGGCATCATTGAGGAGACACAGGAACTACAATCTTGTGAATGAGACCTCTGTAGGGGCACAATAAGATTGATTTTAAAGTAGATGCATACTATGGTACCATGCATAGGGTATCAGTTATGTGTACATATACCTCCATGTACATATATAACTATGTCAAATAGCACTCTGAAGACATGCACTCACTGTGCATTATCAAGGGTCTGCATATGTTTGACAGCACTACCACCACCTCTGTGGTTCAACAGGTAGCTAATATGCTTACCTTTCATGGCTTACAATAGGTAGGTTATAGGTTCTATTTACACAGCAAGTACTTTTCTTACGTCTATTAGATTCACATACATTACACCATGGGGGAGGGCATAGAAATTGCAAAAGTCAAGTCAGATGTGTTTCCATTTATAGTACACAGCTGCTGTTCTCAACCATTTGTAAGACACAACAGCTATACATAATAACAGATTTTCCTAATGTAAGACAGTTATAGTTGAGGTAATATATTTTCATTGTTATATACCATCCTGCAGTGACCAGCACCTACAATCCCAAGAGCAGACTGGTGGGGCTTCCTCCCAAGAAACACGGAACAGGAGGCTGATAGATTCCCAAGCCCTGGCCCTGTTGGGGCTTCACTGACTGGGGCTTCTGTGGTTCCAGACGGTGGCCTTACCTGGGGTTTGTACCCCTTCATAAGACAGAGCCAGCTAGCTGAGGAGAAAATGGAGATTGTGGACAGGCAACTAAGTGCCTGCATTATAACCACCTGTAACAACTCCCTTTGTGACTTGCAGAGTTGCATCTCTGCCCAGCACTGGCACTATCATCTGTATCAGGACTCAGTGGTGAGGGTGCCCAAGGTGGAGTGTAATCTCTTATTGGGTCCAACACAGGCAGAGTGATACTGCTGGCTATATCCATCCTAGCCCTAATCCAGGTATTCCCCTCCCTTTTCTGTCCATGTCCACCCGTGTTTCTTGTCCAAATCTCCCCATCACCACTGTCTTTCCTCTGTTTGTCTGATGTCTCCTACTGCACTGTGCTCTCTCTCCTTCAGTGTGCTACCACCTTTCCTGTCAGTCTTGCTTGTCTTATATGCTTATGTACCCCTTTTAATTACCCTAAACCTCTTACCTTCCTTAAACTTTCCTTCCTTCATTCCCTACTTTACCTTCTTAATACATATATAAAATGGGTGCCTGTCTTAGGAAAAAATATTAACTCTATCTGTCTGACCACCATCCTGTTAATTCCTTATCATTTCCTCTTATGTGCTTCCCTTTGCTTGTTTTCTCCTTTTTCATAACTTTTCTATACTCCAATTTCTGCCCTTTACTTTGAAAAAAAATATATATGAAACTGCACTGTGTTCACTTTTCAAAGCATCTAGATGCCTTTTTTGTCTCCCTGCTTCTGTCCGTGTATGGACATGGTGAGCCACTTCAACCAACCACATACGGCAGCCATTACTGTAGGATACATGATCTCACCACAGGCCCTGCTCTGGCCATCAGCAGGATATTTAATTAGCTGGTGTGATCACACTGCTAGATGTTAATCCTTAATGAGCTTTGGGGGTGTCTTTGAGCCTGATATGTAAACAGTGGCCAGCCTGGCCTGACTCATCCATATCTGCTATGTTTCAGAATCTTAGGGAACAAGTACACTCAAACATTGATTGGTTTTATTAATAAAATAATGTGAAGCAGATTACAGGGAATCCCAGTAAGGTTGTGATGCCCTTCGACTAGCCCAGTAATCAAGGAACCTCAATCCTCACCATTAATACCAGTGAGGAACGTGCACATTGGGAGGACAACAAGTACACATACAGTAAAGTACAATTTCCCTTAAGAGGACACAGAGATTACAGTCAGTCCGGTGCTGGTTTCTCCCTCTTTCTCCAGCTCCCCAATAAGACTCCCACTAGCAGAGCTATAGGGTTAAGATCTCAGCTGAGTGGTCAAGCCAAACCCTCCAGCAGCCTCTATGTCCAACCAGTGTTTCATGTCCCTGCCCAAGTAGCTAACACACACACACTTTGAGATTTGATTTGTATACAAACACACAAACACTCCTGGGGAAGGCTGGCACAGGTTTACTAGCTATGCCCCCTTCTGCCCAGACTATAAGGTAGAAATCACTGCCACCAACCAGCTCTTAGTTATCAGCTACTCTAAGGCCCTTCCCAAAGGGTGACCAGTTCTACTGTGAAATGTTACTATTATCCAACTGGTAAGTGTGATCAAACTAAGGCTTTTCAAGAGTGGCCTGTACAGTGTTACCAAATACATGCAAGTACGCTAAGAGCTTGAATATCTCTAAACAAACCAGTCACAATTAAAAGGTTTAAATATATTTAATAATAAATAATAAAAGTACAAGACAATACACAATAACTCAAGACAGTGACAACAGAGTTCAGAATCACAGGAAATACTGCAGGACAGTTTCACATAAATACAGAAAACATCTAGACTAATCTTATTAAGTTCCTATCTGTCTCTAAGAGAGAAATACTGTAATCTAGTACTTACTATTAGCAAGGCAAATACAAGTGCTGAATGGATGTTTCTAGGTCCAGAGACAAATACAAAATGCCCATACTCACTCTCTGAGATAGTTCTTAAATTACTATCAAACATTTCTGCTGGGTTAGCTCAGATTACATCATTGTTGTCACCTCTGCCTTTAGTTTCCAGGCTAACAGAAACTCAAATGTTAGCACCCCTGTGTCAAAAATACTTATCTGTTAGAAGCTTGCCTGGACCCGGAAGTCATAAAACAGTTACACGCTTTTACCTTTGAAACCCATAATTTTCTTACATTTGTAAGACAAGCATAAAAATCATATTCATATTCACAAATGACAGAATTATTTATAAAATTCTAGCTAGCTGGGCTGGCAGCCTTCACAAAGGTAATAATATGTAGATATTGCACTCACTTATATGCAGGACTCCTGTTCCTCATAAAAGATTAATATACTGTCAAACCGTGACACTGCTGCATTTTGTGTAAGATTAAAAATAGTCTCAATGACAAAGAAGGCTAAACTTTGATATTTTTCAATTGATAATTATAATGAAATTAATGACACACTAGGTAATTATGACTGGCACTTTTTAATTAAAACACACACACACACATGTATACACGCACACACACACACACACACACACACACACACACACACACACACACACACACACACACACACACACACACACACATTTACTGGAGCTATTGTATCGATAAACTTCAAAACCATCCTGTAAAAAATCTGTCAACAAATACTAGCATCTGATTAAATAAAACAAAAAGAGCTCTAAAAAGAGTTATCAAGATACGAGAAATAAACAATTTTATTAATATTATTTCCAAGGTCAAAACTTTAAGAAAGCTTTCTTCAGCTGCATCAGAAAAATGAAGGGTGAAATTACAAAAAATAAATGCAACAGCAGCAGCATATGCTTTAGAAATTTAGCAGCGATTTTAAAACAGTTAAAATAGAGGGAAATGTACTAAGAACACGGAAATAGCGTAACACTTGTCTTCATACCTTTAACTGTCCAGAACTGTGCAGAATGTCCAGAGTTTTGCCTCATATCATTGACCTCTTCCTCATAAAATGTGTGGTTTTCTGGCAAATCATCGAGGACAGAAGTCATTAATTGATGGCAAGCATCTGAGTTCAGAATTCATAACCAAGAGAAAATGCATGCTAATGCAAAACCTGTTATTCTATTGACTTTATGTGTTTATAAGAGCAATATTTAGAATCTGACACTGATTTGGAGATTTGTCCCCCCACCCCACCCCTATTAGTTTTGGGCCAGAATTCTTGTGGTAAGAGGTTGAGAGGTGGGTTTGTCAGATGTTGTGGAACTAGCCTTGAAGTACTGCTTGCTTTAAAGGACAAAATACTTAAAAGATCTTTTTTTACAAAATCACCAATAGCAATATTAGTCTTTTTAAAAGTATTTTTTAACAGATATTGGCATGGACAGGGAATGTGACAGCATCAGCTACTTTTGTTCATATAAGGAAACTATTTCAGATCCATATAATTACTGTCATATTCATTTAGCACACACACAAACTTTACACAACAGTGAACAGATGATCATAGATCTATAACATAAAAAATCAAGACCTTTTGGTTAGATCAAGATCAGTACGAGTTTGTGAAGTGAACATTATTCTTTCTGAATTTAGTATTATTATTTGAGCATGTGACTGCTGCTGTACAGGAGGTATATACTAGTTCACAAAACATATTTGGATCTAGTCAAAGCATATTACATGATTTCCTGATGAGCAAAACTGCTAAAAATCAATGAAAATATATGGATTGAAGACTGCTTATTTGAATTAGAATGAGAAAATAGTCCAGACACAGTGCATGTGTCCAGTAAAGCATCATAGAGGTCATTACTGGGCCCTTTAACATTTGGCATAATTTTGGTGGTGAAGTTATCAATTGCCTCATGGAAGCAGTGACGATTTTTGAAGATTTATTTGGATGGAAATGATCTTTGTTAATAAAAAGGGTTTAGAAAAGTTGGCAGTTGCCTAAGGGTAGCAAAATATACAGGTAACTGCAAGGTGGAATGCAGTGTCACCTCCAATGAAGATATTACACACTATGGGGTCGTTCTAGGTACTGTTCCTTTATGGTGGTCTGATTATGCTCAGTGTAAAGGAAAGTAGAAGACCATGGTGCAGGAAGAATATTCTGTTTTGTAACTATAAAATTGATAATTATGTACTCAGACACTGTTGCAAGGGACATAGATGCATTGAGAAGACAAAAGGCTTATTCAAAACATTTCCACACTGCTTAGGAACTTAAGAAGGTGTAGATGGTTCATCTAATATTAATGATAATATCAGGACAACTCAATATGAACTATAAGCTATGCAGATAGGTTACGTGAGCTACCATTGTACTCAATGTCATGTAGGCGGAGTTACTACAACTGTACTCAATGTCATGTAGGAGGAGCTACCACTGTACTCAATGTCATGTAGGCTGCTAAGATATGAACTCTGTCTGGACTTCAAGGTACTTCTAGATTCATGAGTTTGTGATACACACAGCACATGGGGCTTACAGCAGGCTGGATAACTTTGTACTCAAACAAAAAATAGACAGTGGTAAAAAGACAGAGAGAGAGAGAGAGAGAGACAGACAGAGAGAGATCAGTTTGCCACATAGTATCGATCAAGCTACCCCTTCTAGTTAAGTAATACATGTCTCTATTTGCGTTTAAGAAATTAGTGGAAAATTTGATGTGTACTTAAAAAAAATCAAGTGCTGGGTTATGTAAGTTTATTTCCTATAAGATGAAATGACAGCAGTCTTGATATTAAAACCTATGTACCTTTGAAATAATATGTATGCTTCTGAATGTGTAGTTATTTGCATGTTAGTCTATGGTACACATATTTGAATGTTATATATTTTTGTTTGAGTATATCATCATCAGAGAGATGTTTGCTGCAATACAGTTGTCTGTGTGAAAACTAATTCTGAAATCTGTTTTACAGTGACATACTATACATGTAATCTGTGGCTAAAAACATAATATGTTTACATTTGATAGCTATGGCATTCATAAAATGATATGAAAAATAATAACTACTGTATTTGGCCTAGGTACTGAAAACTAATAACCAGGCCTAGATACTGAAAACAGATAAGCCTACATTATTGCATAAGTAAAGGAAACACAGACTAAGTCGAAATACGTCTGTGGTAAAGTTTCATCATCCTTATTCTTTGTTTTTGTCTAATGAGCTTATATTATTATAACTTTTAAATCCTACTAGGAAAGTAATTTTGCAGAGTGACAGAAACTGGCATTCCTAACAGGACTGCTTATTGACAATATTACAGTTCGCACATTAAGGCTACAAAGATGGCGTGTTGAATATTTGAAGAAAAAATGCCCCACACGGTTAATACAGCAATACTTATTTAAATGTTTTTGTTTTATATAAATGTTTGATGATTCAAGATACAGACAGTTTTGGAATTAGACAAATGCATGTCTTAAGTCACTTCACTGTGGAGTTATAGGCAAAGATTAAGCAGAAGCAATTAGAAACATGATTTGGATTTAAAACTGGCATTAAACCTTAATGATAACACTTCTGCTGCTGTCCATCTATACTATACTAATGACTACAGTTATATGTGGATACAAATATTAACCTCATACCACAGTTATTTGAAATCTGTCCTACACAATATACTTTAATAATGTATTGGACTCATAAATATATAACGTAGATCTCAAAGCAGTGATTCAGCTTTATTCTCTGAAATGTCCAAGCTCATTGCACTGAGATGTTTACCCTTACATTGTGCCTTATTGCTGTTCCATGTGTGTCAAGTCACAATAGTGCTCTTTACAATAGTCAGGTACTCCACTTGGGAATGATCCATCTATGTGCACAAGTAATACCTTGAAAAAGTAGTAGGTTCCTACCGTGTAATCACTGGTGCTCTGAATTTTCTATTTCCCAAATATTTATTCAAATTGTTGTGAAAATAACTAGGGTTCCTGCAGCATTTGATATTTAATTTCAATATTTTCTACTGTTTGCAAGGCATTATGCTGCAGACATACCATTTTTGACTTGCATTAATTTTAAGTATAAGGATCGGATTCCAAAATCCTGTTTTTTTAACACATGAATATTATGGCTAACAGGCAATGATTGTGACAAAACTGAACCATCAACTGCAGTACACACTACCACAGTACTCAGAATAAGACCTATGTTAGTCCTTTTGATGTAGTTTCTGTTTACTCTCACTAACTAGCTTGGACATTTACTCAGAAATAAGCAAGAAAGCATTATTATTATTATTATTATTATCATTATTATTATTATTACAGTCAAGTACAAAGTATACTAAATATTTATATAACATATTTATTGCATGGATAGATACATTGAGGTAACTCACAAAATTAATTGATTTTTCCCAAATTTTTGACCAAAGTAGGTACATTATAATCAAAGTTTAAATTTTAGATTTTCTTAAGTATTTTCCACTTCAATGGTGTTGCAGATTGATAATTAGTTGTTTAAGTTTTCTCTGTTTATTTTCTTCTGAAAGGGACCACTACACCCTTATTAATGTTGAAATCTAAGTTATGTGCTCAGCATTAACTGTTTTGCCCTATTAGGTCTTGGAGGTACACAGAAACTTGATCTGATGTGACTGTACATTGTACATTGTCATTATAACCATACTTTATACCTGGTTATCCTTTGTTTTTGTAAAACTGATACAATATTGAATAACAAACATTAATATTGAATAACAAACATTTCCATTTAAAAGATATAATAAGTTATATATAGAAAGTTACCAATAGGTAAAAGTTATGATTTATCTACAAACACTATCTACGAAGCTGAAGAGTAATTGCTTTCAGTCCTTGGGTGTGTAGCAATGTTTGTACAATGCACAACACTAAATGTCTTATTGCATCTGTGAAGTGGCTAAATGTTTTCCATTATAAATTCAGGAAGAAGGTCCCAGAGGTGTGTGTTTTATGATAATTTATAGTGAAATGTTTTTTTTATATGAGGATAATGTTGCTTTGCAAGGAAATAAGAGGGGGAATACTGTTAGTGTATATGTGAGGAAGGGGGCAAATTTTTATAAAAATTATTATGTATTATAAAACTAGTGGGAACATTCATGAAAAAAGAAAAAGGAAGGAGTCTGTGACAGTAGACATCTCAACCCCAGCATTTTAGGCAACAGATCAGGCAAGTACTAAACACTGGGGGACAATAGGGTGTAGAGGCATGGGAATAGTTGAAGGCCTGGTAGAAGTGGGAAAGTCTGGAATGGGGTAAGGGACTTGGATCAGGAGATATGGAAGGTGTTTCACAGGTTGGGTGGAGTGGGACTGCTTAAGAACAGAAAGGAATGGTACACATGTGGTACAAAATCCAGTTAAGCCAGGGTTGCAATGCTAGATACATTCTGGAGATGTCAAGCAGATCAAGACTGAGGTCTTCATATATGCTGGAATTGTAGTAATGTGAATAAAATGAGAGAAGCAGCAATATGTTTTTGGGATGCAAAAAATAGAAAAGACATGCAGAGGGACAGCAGAATGTAGCTTTTTGTTTTTTAGTGGCATGTAAGCAGCATAGCTCTCAACCTCCCATCTCCAAAATGAGGAACACTCGCCTTCATAATGTGGAACAAATGGGCAAAATGTGGAACACATACTAATGGCTTACTAACAACTTCAACTAGGAAGGTCATAGAATGGTTAACATATGCTGGTTTTAATTATAAAGAAGATCCTTTAATGAATTAATATGATTAATTTCTATTTACCATGGATTTCACTTAAAAAAAATTCCTAACACTGAATGTGTGACAGACTCTTTCAATGCGGAACTTTGAGGAACTTCGAGGAACATGAACTTTTTAAGACCCCAAATGAGGTACGTTCCTCGTAATGAGGTACACTTGAGAGGTATGGTAAGCAGAAAGTCTGGAAACACGAGTAAAGATTATACTGGACAATCAAAAGATAAACTGCAAAGGTTAGGAAGAAAGAGGAAAGTGCAAATTCAGTAAAGCTTACATGATTATTTTTTCTGTGTGCACATCATGGTGTGATGCGAACATGGGTGCAGCAAGTTTTAGATTCACTAAACTCAGTGTGCAGGCGTGCATTCACGAGCAATCATGTGCAATAATGGAAACTTTTGTGGAATGCAGATTTTAGCACAAGTAGCTGAAATTTATGCTAATGAAGTGAAACAACATGGGTGAGCGATCCAATAACTTTAAACACAACTGTGTGGACTCCATGTGTATCTTAGAAGTGTACACAGAAATTTCCCATGTACAGGTTTCTACACAGAAGCAAGGACATGTAAAACTCCAGAAATATGGACAAAATGCCTATGAAAAGGTAAAAACACATATATGTATAATGAAGGGTGATTTATACACTGTGGATGTCCAAAAGCATCGGGGGGGGGCAGATTAGTATACATTTAAAATGTATTTTTTTACACGTTTGCACAGTGTGCTGCTTACCACATAAGGTTTTAAATATCAATAACAGAAATGTCACTGAAAAGAGGAGTATAATGTAGTGTCACTTTTGAATGAGTGCAAAAAGTAGTGGAACTGTTGAATCACAAAAATCAGAAACTGTGTAGGTATATTCACTTTATGTAAGCTCCTACATGATGTTTATGTTTCCCATGGGTGTCAATGACATCTGGGGTGTGTGTCAGGTAACTTTGTTGTTTTTTTCGGGTGTTTTGCACGTGTTTGTGTGATGCATTCCTTGTTTGTGCAAGCAGACCACACATGCATCAGACATGAGCTAGACATCCAAAAATAGAAACTGGATGCATTCAATTAATATTGCTGAGCACTGCTGGGCATTGCGCAAACCAAGTAAGTGGGGTTGCACTCTTTTAATAGCCTGCAGTTATGGTGCATTGTGCACTGCTGGGCATTGTGCAAACCAAGTAAGCGGGGTTGCACTCTTCTAATAGCCTGCAGTTATGGTGCATTGCATAACTACTCCTGTGGGGGCAGGTGTTAGGTGTTGGACTGGAGAGTAGATGGTCCTGGGTTCAAGTACAGGGTATGGCAACTATTCTCAGATTGTTCTGACATTGCAACGTAAAGAAAAAAAGTGTAACTAACAGTAATTAGTGTTTTATGTACATTTCATGACAACAGTGATAAAAATATAAAATTTTCACATGGTTTACCTTAATTATGCACAGCTGCTCTTTGCTGAGTGCCAGTGCGCACAGTGCACTACTGTGCACTGAAGCAGGAACTTTAAATCATGTTACTTATATTCTAAGCAGGTGAATTCCAACTTAATTTGCCAATCCCACATGGTGGATAGACTCGAGAAAGTATGCCTACAGCCTACATTCTGATTTTCCCTCAGTACTTCAATACCATTGGAGAAGAGACTTGGAAATTTTAATTGAGATAATGCTAGGGGCTACTGCAGCTATTCTACATCTGCATGTTCTAGAGGCTGAAGGCAATGCTGCTGGTGCTGCTGACAACAGGCATAGGCCGAGAAGGAGAAGAGTGTTCAGGCCCAGGGTAACCTTTCAGGTGCTACATGAGCTGGAGATTGTAGAGCACTACAGGGTAGACAGGGACATATTACAGGAACTCTGTGAGCTCTGCCACCCTCTAGTCAGAGCCAGAGCCAACCGATGGGAACCCATCCCAGTGAAAAATAAGGTATGTGTAGCCCTTCGGATATTAGCTGCAGTTATTTTTCAAAGAACATCTGGGGACATGATGGCAGAGTCACATGCATCAGCATCCAGGATACTTCACCAGTTCCTGGATGCTATGTTTCTACATGCCAGTGAGCACATATAATTTCCCCTTAACCCCTGAGGCGAGGGCCAGCAATATGCAATGGTTCTACCATGTAGCACACTACTGTGAATTACTGGGTGCCATAGATTGCACTTATGTACATATCAGGTCACCACCTGGTGAGCAGGGTAGAATCTACATTAACTGCAAGGGATAGCACTCCATCAACTGCCAAGTTGTGTTCAATGCCCTGGGAGTTATTTGAGTGTGTGTGCTGGCAACCCTGGCAGTTATCACAACTCCCATATCTGGCACACATCACAGCTTTACCAGATGATTGCTAGGGAGAACATCCCACAGGGCCATTTACTGGGGGATGTTGGCAATGCCCTGGAAACATGGATGATGACACCCATTAGAAATGCACACACACACCCATGGAAGAATGCAATAACGAGGCACATGCACAAACTAGGATCATCACAGAGTGTGTGTTTGGGCTTCTGAAGTCATGGTTTTGGTGCCTAGATATATCCAGTGGAGCCTTTCCACACACATGTATACAACTATTTACAACATGTGCTATGCTCCACAATCTATTCCTGTGGAAACAGCTTCAGCAGAATCAGAAAGGGATCTGGGCACACATCCCTCCACTAACTCCTAGGTCACGACAGTCACAGTCACAGGAGGACTCAGAGGAGGAACCCCAGCTGCTGTCCTTGTAGGCAGACATAGGCATGCTCAGTATGCTTTTGCTTTGGCTAAGAGACAATGCCTAACACATTCACTGACCACATAGGGACCTAGGGACTAATACTTTTCTCCTCCTCACATACATACAGTTGGGAAAAAGTGGAACCTTCTACCTAGAGAACTTACTTCCCTTCCTTCCTTATCACTCTTCAAACAAAAAAATTAAAATCTTCCTGAAAACTCACTGGCTTTGTCCTTGTAGTAACCCTGATTAAACAATCATTACTGTTTCTAGTATTCTTACTAACTCCACTGACTCTTCTAATTACTGTGCTTTAGTGTAACATGAAAGTGCATATGCAAAAAATTTGAAGCTGTATTAGCAACTAGTAAATGTTAAAATTAGCTCTAAATATTGTAATTAGTCTTTATGAAATGTATAGAAATATTTCTTCTGTGTCTGTTGTCTTTGTAACATTATGGATCTCGTCTGTTCATGTCTGTTTTGGAGCTTATCTCCCCGGGCCTCTATTGAAAATGGACATATATCCAGTTAGACTCACCCGGTCAACAAATGTAAAATAAAAATAAATATATTAAAAATGATGCCAGGCAACTCACACAGCCTGTACCTATCCATGTATTGGTTTTGTACTGCTTGCATCAGACAATGTCAGCCCTGAACTACAATTTTGTCAACCACTGCATTTGCAAGGTAGGTTCTTAACCTACACTATAGTCTTGTCGAGTATTATGGCATATCCTTTGTATCTATGAACTTGGTATAGTATGCAAGTAAATAGTGGTGTATTTGTACAGAAAATTAAGTAACATGTGACTATTGACACTATTTTACTAGTATGTGTCCATTTGTAATTAGTAGGCCTCAAGCATGAAACCATCATACTGTCCTACTGCAGCAGATTACTGGTACGTCATTCAAGACAGAAGTTAGAAAGTGAGGCTACACATTACAGTTTCTGACTTCAGACTGGTCTGTATCCTATCAGTAGATGTGGTTTGCTACCCCACCCACCAAAACAGGGGTGTCCCCTTGGAACTGCCATAACAGTAACTCATCTATGCTGCCCCCAAACACATGGCAAATGGGTATTTGTCACAATTATCATCTCTCACATTTCCAGGGGAATACTGTAGATTTGATCATACATTGTATGTGTTAGGTAACTCATGTATAGCAGTGTACATTGTTATGCAGGTGGTTGTGTGATTAATGACCTCTTTTCTGGTAAGCTGTTTCTGTGGCCAAAAAGACTAATGCAGCCTCCCTGTCTAATGAAGCTGTACTGCTGTTGAGGGCTTGAATTCTGATATAAGTAGAAGTTTTTGATGTGTACTAGCAATAGGTTGAGTTTTACAGACTGTGACTCTGTGTCCCATACTATTATCAAGTTTGTCTTGTCTTAATTCCACATTTGTGTAATGTGCTGCATGTTTAAAATGTTTTTTACAAAGCTTAGCTTGTTTGCATGGAGTGCAGCAGTGTAGAAACAGTGAAAGAGAAAGTAGGATGTATGTCTGACTGCCAACCATAGACACCAGATACATTTAATCATTGCAGTTAGTAATCGGGAAATTCCAGCCTGGATTAGTGATAAGAGTGGGCTGTAGTAGTAGGTATATATTACATAATAGTAAGACTCAAA